>NC_142603.1:17730959-18035492 GCF_041222555.1 Hakea prostrata
ATTTATTATGGATGTCCATTACCCCAAAGAGATTGTACTTCCAATTGAAGATCTCAATTACCTCAGGATGCAATATTGGTGAAGATCACAACCATCTCATTATACAATATTGGCAGTCAATATTTCCATTCTATGCACCTTCTATCTTGGGCGGCAATCTATCTTTCCATATCAAGAATATCTTATTGTGTGCAAGAATCATATATTGTATTTCCATATCAGAGTAGATGCTCATTCTACTATAAATATGTAATGCACTCAACTGAATGAATCAGTTCTGATTGAACTCATCTTGTCTTTCTTCTTTGTATCTAATATATTTTCTCTTTATTTTATAACACGTTATCAGCACGATTCCGCTCGAAGAACGAATCCGCTCGAAGTATTGCGTTTTGAGAAGAAAGACAGCAGACTATGTATCATTATGTTTTCTATTCCAAAGTGAAAAGAATGATCGACCTCCTCGCACGTTTTTGTAAACAATTGAGTTTACCTTGTCCATCTTGAAATGTAAGTGCATCATGATAAAAAGGTATGTGTTTTATTAAATCTAAGAATCAATCAAATAATAAGATATTATGTTACTTTAACGATTGTGGTTTTATTTATTGTATATAGTGGTTGCTAGCTTTGCACCACATATTGTTAAATGCACCTGAAGTTGCAAGATTTGAAATTGTAAATGAATACAGTTTTACAGATGCACATGAAGTTGCAAGATTTGAAACTGTAAATAAGTACAGTTTTGTAGATGCACTTGAAGTTGCAAGATTTGAAACTGTAAATGAATACAGTTCTGCAGATGCACATGAAGTTGCAAGATTTGAAACTGTAAATGAATACAGTTCTGCAGATGCATATGAAGTTGCAAGATTTGAAACTGTAAATAAATACAGTTCTACAAATGCACATGAAGTTGCAAGATTTGAAACTGTAAATAACTACAGTTCTGTAGTTTTTGAAATTAATTCTCTTTTGAAATTATAAGGAGAAAATATTATTCATGAAAATATCCCAGCAAATTTTCAAGTTTCAGATTTGTTGTTACAATAGTAATATTGTAAAAGAAGTTTTAAGAAATACTCTAAATGATATCATGCCTATTTGTGGCTGAGTAAAATGGTGGACTATTAATGAAAAGTCATGAAGCTCGTCTTATTGGTTCTGTTCCATTCCCTGAAGTGAATGCAACAATTCATGATATGCCTGAAAGAAGGCAAAATTAAAATTATGGTCATGATTGTGGAAGAGGATGAGACAAAAGACGGAATAATTACCGTCATTATTATGGAAATAAATAAGAGAATAATAAAGATTCTCAATATAACAATTCAATGAGTGAATATTTGTTACCGATGTGGTATGAAAGCCATTAGACATGTATCTGTCATACACAATATTTAATTAAGCTTTGTGAAGCCTTAATTAAAGAAATAAAAATAATGTGGAGATAAATTAGATTTTCCAAAATCATGATACTTGAGCAATTTTTGCCTATAAAAGGAATGATTTTGATGGCCTCACAGATACTACATATCTAGATGCTGCAAACTTCTTTGAAGATAATAGTTGAAGATTTGATTATGTAATTATTTTCTCTTCAAATCTCATCTCATATGTTAGTTTATCTTAAATTTAATCTTTTTATTCTATAAATTTTTTTTTATTGACTTTCTATATATCTTTTAATATATTTTGTTTCATTTTGATGAAGAATGTGAATATTTTCTTATATGCTGTGACGCATATTATACTGAGAGAAAAATATATATATTTCTCTTATTTGATGATGCGGAAGTCAATGTTTATATAAAATCAGTAGTACAACATTGATTAGAAGCTCCGGAAGAGCCAATCTATTATTATCTGGGAGATAAAATTGATTATAAATAATTCATTATTTTGTAGTAAGTCTCAAAGAAACTTATTAAGTTTCAAAGCTATTTGCCAAAATTATTATAAGATTGAGACTACAAATAATGGTATAAATAAATATCTATACAAAGTTATTAGATATTTCTCCCAATTTGTACTACACGAATATCGCATGGTTGAAACACATGCTTGGGTAAATCAAATGAACATTGATTCCAATAATTTTATTATTTGGCATGACCGGTTGGACCATACCGGATCAAATATGATGCGAAAAAATTATTGAAAATTCAATTGTCATCCATTGAAGAACTAGAAGATTATTCAATTAAGTGAATTTTCTTGTATTGTTTGTTCTCAAGAAATATTTATTATTAAATATTCACCAGCTAAAGTTGAGATTGAACATTCTACGTTTTTGAAACGTATAGAGGGTGAAATGTATGGGCCCATTCACCCATCATGTGGACCATTCAGATAATATATGATTTTAATAGATGCATCTATAAAGTGGTCACATGTATGTTCATTATGAACTCGCAATTTGGTGTTTGCGAGATTGTTTGCTCAAATAATGAGATTAAGAGCATAATTTATGAATATTAAGATAAAGACAGTTTGTCTTGATAATGCTGGTGAATTTACATCTCAGGCTTTATAATTATTATATAACAACTGAGATCACAGTTGAATAGCCTGTTGTTTATGTTTATATCCAAAATGGTTTAGCAAAATCATTTATTAAATGTCTCCAATTAATAGCTAAACCATTGGTTATGAGAACAAAGCATCATTTGTACGCATCGGGCCAAAAGGTTGTCATAAATTCTCCCTATTACAATTGGCTTATGGTCAGAAGCCAAATATTTCTCATCTTAAAATTTTTGAATGTACGGCTTACGTTCCAATTGCTCCACCACAGCGAACAAAGATGAGTCCCAAAATAAAGTTGGGAATATATGTTGGATATAAATCTCCTTATATAATTCAATATATTGCTAAGGATAGGAGATTTATTTAATGCAATACTTGCTGAGTATTATTTTGATGAATTAGTTTTTCCAATATGAGGGGGAGAGAATAAACAGTTGGAAAAAGAGATTGATTGTATGCATTATCATTATTTCGTTAGATCCTCGCACTGAGCACTGTGAACTTCAAGTTCAAAGGATAATGCAATAAATATTATGAATCAACTGCCAGATTTGCTGAACTGCTAAGAATTATTAAATCTCATATTCCAGTTGTAAATGCTCCAATTAGAATTGATGTCCCAGCAGGACAATCTATCAGTGCAAATGAAATTAAACCACGTTTAAAACGTGGAAGATCAATCGGTTCCAAGGATAAAATCCTAGAAAAAGAAAGGAGCAAATGATCAAGATGGTCATAAAATGGAGACAATTGATTATGAAAATCCTGAAGACATAACTTTTTATGAAACCCCAGAAGAGGTTCAGGTACCTGAAAATAATGAAGAGATCTCGAATAGTTATGTCATTGCAGGAAAAAGATGGAACCGAAAAGATAAAGTTGTCGACAACATTTTTGCATATTATGTTATTGTTGAAATAATACATCAAGACGAGGATCTTGAATATAAATTTGTTGATGAATATAAATCAAGAAATGATTGGCCAAAATGTAGAGACGCAATTCAAGCAGAATTGAATTCGCTTGAAAATTAAAGTTTTTGGACCTGTAGTCCAACATCTGAAGGTATAAAGCCAGTGGGGTACAATTGAGTTTTCTGCGAAAAATGAAATGAGAAAAATAATGAAATCGTGATATATAAAGTATGAATTATGGCACAAGAATTTTAGCAGATGCCTGGCATTGATTACATGGAAACATGTTCTCTTGTGGTGGATGCAATCACCTTCAGATATCTTATTAATCTGGCAGTATATGAAAATTTTGACATGCGTCTAATGGATATTATTACAGCCTATTTATATGGCTCACTTGAGTGTGAAATATATATGAAAATCCCTGAAGGATTCAAAATGACTGAAGCATATAAAAAAAATTCCTAGGAAGTTTGTTCAATAAAGCTTCAAAGATTATCGAGGCATATATGGTAATCTCTTTAGTGGATATTTACTAAATGAAAATCATAAAAATGATCCAATTTATTATTGTGCCTTTATTAAAGGATATGGATCTAATTTTAGTAAGTATATATGATGATGATTTAAATATCATCGAAACTCCTGAAGAGTTTCCAAAAGTAGTAGATTATTTTAAGAAAGTTGAAATGAAAATCTTGAAAAGACAATGTTTTGTCTTGATTTATAAATTGAGCATTTGACGAATGAAATATTTGTTCATCAATCAACTTATATAGAGAATATTTTGAAGAGATTTTATCTAGATAAAATACATCCATTGAGTACCCCAATGGTTGTGAGATCGCTCAATATAAAGAAAGATTCATTTCGACCCCAAGAAAACAGTGAAGAATTTCTTGGTCCTGAAGTACCATATCTTAGTGCTATTGGGGCATTAATGTATCTTGCTGATAATACACAATCGGATGTAGCATTTTCTATAAGTGTATTAACAAGATTTATTTATTCTCCAATACGAAGACACTGAAATGTTATAAAACATATATTTCAGTATATTCGAGAAATTATTGACATGATATTAATTTTATGAATGTGGATATCAACTTACTAATTTTGCAGATGCAGGATATTTATCTGATCTATATAGAACTAGATCTCAAACATGCTATTTATTTTCAAGTGAATGTTAGCTATTTTATATTTGGTTAAGATCAATGATACAATACATTCATGAAGCGTGTAGTCTTCTACTAGAAGAAGGAATTTCGACAATATTATATGAAGATTATGCTGCATGCAAAGCTCAATTGAAGGGATGATACATCAAAGAAGATAGAACGAAGCATATTTCACCGAAATTCTTCTTCACTCTTGATCTTCAATGAAATGGTGAAATATATGTTCATTGAATTCATTCAAGTAATAACTTGACAGGTTTATTTATTGAGGCGTTGCCTACTTCAAATGTTGAGAAGTTGGTATATGATAATGGAATGTACGTATTCAAAGATATTCAATGATGTTATCATCAGGGGGAGTAAAATACGTGCTGCACTCTTTTTCCCTTAACCAAGGTTTTGTCCCACTGGGTTTTCCTGGTAAGGTTTTTAATGAGGCAGCTACCAATACGTATTATTTAGATATGTATACTCTTTTTCCTTCACTAAGATTTTTTTCCCACAGGGTTTTTCTTAGTAAGGTTTTAACGAGGTACACTATCTATTGATGGACATCCAAGGGGGAGTGTTATAAATAATATTTATTATGGATGTCCATTACCCCAAAGAGATTGTACTTCCAATTGAAGATCTCAATTACCTCAGGATGCAATATTGGTGAAGATCACAACCATCTCATTATACAATATTGGCAGTCAATATTTCCATTCTATGCACCTTCTATCTTGGGCGGCAATCTATCTTTCCATATCAAGAATATCTTATTGTGTGCAAGAATCATATATTGTATTTCCATATCAGAGTAGATGCTCATTCTACTATAAATATGTAATGCACTCAACTGAATGAATCAGTTCTGATTGAACTCATCTTGTCTTTCTTCTTTGTATCTAATATATTTTCTCTTTATTTTATAACAGAATTTCATTTATAAAAAATGATCCGAATTCATAAAAATTTTTAAAAAAAAAATGGGCCGGGGGGGGCCCCCACCCCCCAAAATTCCCCTTGGGGGGAAAAAAACGGTATTTTATACAACACCCCCCCCGGCGGGGGGGGGGAAAAAAAACACCCGGGGGGGGGGGAGGAAAAAAAAAAATAAAAGGGGGGGGGGGGGCTGTGAGGGTGGGGGGAGAGGGAAGAGAAGTTGCCTTGGGGGACGGTGCGGGGGGGGGGGGGGGGGGGGGGGGTGGGAGCACCCCACCCCTCCCCCGGGGCCGCCGGCGGGGGGCGGGGGGACCCTAGGGGGGGGGGGGGGGGGGGGGGTGGGGGGGAGGGGGGGGGGGGGGGGGGGGGGGGGGGGAGGGGGGGGGGGGAGAGGAGGGGGGGGGGGTGGGGGGGGGGGGGGGGGTGGGGAGGGGGGGGGGTGGGGGGGGGGTGGGGTTGGGGTTACAAATTCTTCAAACATACAAAGATGAAATCGCAATACAATTGAGAGATGAAGATCGTCTTTAGCAAATTTGAAGAGCTTGAAGTAGCAACCGAACGAACCACCGATTGATGAGGTTGAGTCACACCTTGATGCTGTCTTTAAGGTAATTGATGCACCCTACTACCAAGGGTTCTTCGCACCACCACCTCCAAGATAAAACAACCTCCAACTAGAAGATGAGGTAGTTCTTCTAGTCCCTTAAAGGAGCCAAAAGCTAGAGCACAACACTTAGACAACTCAAGAAAGAAATGAACCTTGTAAAACAAATAATGTGAGTGAGGAGAGTCACAATAGCACACAATATGCAAGGAAGAGTTGGGTTTATATAGGCCCAAACCACACCTCCCCACAAGGGGAGAATCAATTCTCCACTAATGGAGAATCAATGGTTTGTCCCTCCTCCACTAATGTGAATAAACCCCCTTGACCTAACCTCCCCACTACTTGGGGAAGTAACTCTCATATTCACTTCTTTGGAATGAATAGGCTTTAACCCATTCAAAGACCTTAACCCCCACACATGGTAATGGCTATGAATGGCCATGAAGTTGAAATGAGAAATAAAGGTCAAGAGTTAGAATTTGAGTAATTCCACCATTCAAGTTAGCCCACCTCATCACCATGATCAAGACCTTTAAGACCCATGACCAATGTCATGAAGGGCCTCCTTTAACCATGGTCATGAAGGGTCTTCTTTACTCATGGTGCCTCATTACCACCCTTACCTCATGGTGCCTCATTACCACCCTTATCTCAAGGGTCCCACACACAAACAAAACAATTAAATAAAAGAAATGCAAAAACTAATTTTGAAACTTAATATATAGATAATATAGATTTTAATAAAAAACCTAACAATCCCCCACAAGTTTCAAAATTGCAAAAAAGGACTCGTGTTGTGACTTTATTAGACACTAAAGGACACATCGTTGTAGGTGTCTTTCGGACTTGAACCTACACTAGGTCTAATGAGTCGCGCTACAGAGTAGGGGTAGAGTTAGACTCCTTGAACCTTTCCTCATTAGTGTAGCTGACCGCCCCATCATCCATGTCCTAAAGGTCGACTTTTGGAGCTACCTTTTACACTACACTTTGGACTTTTGAACCGGCCATGTCCCTTATCTTGGATTCATGAATGTTTAGAGCACTCGCCTATAAGTTCTCATTAGTGGCGGCCAAACCACCTACACCCACTTAGGTTAGTCTCTGATGTGCACCACAACTAACACACCCCCACATTCCTTGGGATTAGACTAATTAAGAGCTTCGCTCAACCTTACCCTTGTGGTAGTACTATTACCTTCATCTACACCCTAGAATGGAATAATTATAAATGGTAGTACTGAACCGGTCTTCCCATGACTTCGTTTGTACCCCTTGAACCTAATTCAGGTATTTAGCCTCTTCACATAGGTAGGGTATCCATCATGTGACCTAAGGATTAGGCATTAACCCCATTCCTGTAGATGCAATACACAAGTTTTTGACAGACATAGCCTTTGTGAACATGTCAGCTTGATTCCTTTCTGACTTCACATAATCGATAGCTATCATTCCTTCATCTATGTACTGTCGCACAAGATTGTGTCTAAGGCGTATATGCCTCCTTTTACCATTGTACACCTTATTCTTGGCTAAGTGAATAGCCGCTTGGTTATCACAATGTAGTGATACCGATGGCGTCGGTTTTTCCCACAATGGTATATCCGCCATTAAACTTCTAAGCCATTCGGCTTCTGTTCCAGCCTTCTCTAAGGCTATGAACTCAGCTTCCATGGTAGAGCCTGTTCCACATGATTGCTTTGTGGACTTCCAAGAGATTGCACCACCAGCTAGTGTAAACACATACCCACTAGTGGCTAAGGATTCGTTTGTATCCGAAATCCAATTAGCATCGCAATACCCTTCTAAAACTGTTGGTTTACCACTATAGTGTAAACTATAGTCTATAGTACCTTTTAGGTACCTTAGTAATCTATCAATTGCACTCCAATGCTCTTTACTTGGATTTTGAGTATGTTGACTCAACTTTCCTACCGCAAGAGCAATATCTGGACGTGTACAATTCATGAGATATGAAACTGAACCAATGATTTGTGCATACCTTTTTCGGTTCACTTTGGTTCACCCAAGTTCCTTTTCAAATGACATCCCACCTCAAAAGGTGTTTTGACTGCTGAAAGTTCATGGTAGCCATACTTTGTAAGTATGTTTTCCACATAACGAGCTTGAGATAGTGAAATACAATTCCCTTGCTTGATGATCTTGATCCCAAGAATCATATCAGCTTCCCCTAAGTCTTTTGTGTCAAAATTAGACATCAAAATATGCTTAGTTTGATTCACTATTGCCAAGCTCGTCCCCATTATCAACATATCATCTACGTATAGTAGAATAAATACGCCTTTACCACCGTGAAACTTGCTATATAAGCACCTTTCGGCATTGTTGATGATAAAGCCATTTGAAATTAGAGCCTTGTCTAATTTTTCATGCCATTGCTTAGGCGCTTGCTTCAATCCATATAAGGATTTTCTAAGCTTGCAAACTTTTTGCTCTTGTCCTTTTACAATACAACCTTCTGGTTGTTTTATGTAAATTTCCTCTTCTAAATCACCATTTAGAAAAGCAGTTTTTACATCCATTTGATGGATGACCAAGTTATGTATTGACGCAATTGCCAACATAACTCTTATTGAGGCAATTCTTGACACAGGGGCAAATGTGTCAAAATAATCGATGTTTGGTTTTTGCCTAAATCCCTTGACAACAAGTCTAGCCTTGAAACGATCAAGGGACCCATCACTTTTTAACTTCTTTCGAAATATCCACTTGGTCTCCAAAGTTTTAGAGCCAATTGGTAAATCTACCAATTCCCAAGTATTATTCGCCAAGATTGAATCAAGTTCACTCTTGATTGCCTCCTTCCAAAAGATGGCATCTAGTGATGTGATAGCCTCTTTATAATTAAGAGGATCCTTATCAACCAAGTAAACAAGCCACTCATCATCCTTATATTTGGGTCTTTTGAGTCGTTTGCTTGTTCTTGATTGATTTCCATCACTAATACCCAATTGATTGATATTCTCTTCAATTGGATCCAACTCCCCATTGATCAATTGGCTCTCCTTACTTATAGGTAAGGCGGATTTAAAGGGGAATATTCTTTCAAAGAACTCAACGTCCCTTGATTCTATGATGCTATTTGGTTCAATAACATCATCCATGGATTTAATTACCATGAATCGGTATGCCGTGCTATTTATCGCATACCCCAAGAACACACAATCACATGTTTTGGGACCTAGTTTCCTTTTCTTGGAATCCGGTAATAACACCTTGGCCAAACAGCCCCAAACACGTAAATGTTTTATACTTGGTTTTCTACCAAACCATTTTTCAAATGGAACCATACCGGTCTTGTTATGTGGGATTCTATTTAATAGATAACATGAAGTCAACATGGCTTCCCCCCACATATCAAGTGGTACATTAGAACTCAACAACATGGAGTTCATCATCTCTTTAAGAGATCTATTTTTCCTTTCCGCTACCCCATTTGATTCCGGTTGGTAAGGAGCGGTCGTTTCATGGATAATTCCATTTTCCTCACAAAACTTATCAAGATTAAAATACTCAGTCCCTCTATCGGTTCTAAGTCTTTTAATCTTCTTGCCAAGTTGATTTTCAACTTCCGTTTTGTAAGATATAAATGCCTTTCCGGCCTCATCCTTTGATTTGAGCAAATAAATCATGGTATATCTAGAATAATCATCTATGAAGGTGATAACATAATTGTTTCCTCCCCTTGACTCATATGACTTATAGTCACTTAAGTCACTATGGATCAATTCCAAGAGATCACTCTTTCTATCCATAGTCTTGTGAGGCCTTTTGGTTAACTTAGCCTCCACACAAGTTTTACACTTGTCCTTGGGAGATTCCACCTTTTCGGTGATCATCCCTAACTTGCATAGTTTGGTGATATATTTTACACTACTATGACCTAACCTACCATGCCACAAATCAAAAGAATTAGACGAAACAACAAAGTAAGCAGAAGAGGTACTAGCCTTTTCAATTACAACATTGGAAATACTAAGTACAAACAATCCCTCACTAAGATATCCCTTTCCCACAAATACATTGTTTTTAGTGATAATTGCCTTATCACTTTCAAAAGCCAACTTCATTCCTACTTTATTAAGCAAAGGAATTGAAATTAAATTTCGCCTAATATCCGGCACATGGAGAACATTGGTGAGAACAATAGTTTTTCCCGAAGTAAGTTTCAAAGTCACCTTACCTTTTCCCATAACAGGGGCACTTTGGGAGTTTCCCATAAATACCTTTTCATCATTTGAGCCCATGGAATAGGAGGAAAACATCTTGAGATCACCACAGATATGTCTTGTAGCACCGCTATCCAACACCCAATCCTTTGGTTTTTCAACCAAATTGGCTTCGTGATCATAGCTACAAACACATCATCTTCAACTAGGTTCACCTTTTCAACTTTTTTCTTCTTGAACCTACAATCTTTCTTAAAATGGCCAACCTTTCCACAAACAAAACAAGTCAGTTTCTTCTTCTTAGAAGACTCATCATATTCTTGATGACTTTTCCTCTTCTTGTTTTGCTTGTTGGTTTCCACCAAGTTCGCTTTTAGGCGACTTTCTCCAAGGTCTTTTTCACCTTTGTCTTTGAACCGGTTCCTTTCTTCAATCTTGATCCTTACAACCAATTGGTCTAAGGTCAATCCTGTCTTCTTATGTTTCATAGACATCTTGAAAGCATTCCATGAAGGTGGAAGTTTCTCAATCAAGGCACCGGTTACAAATTCTTCGGGTAAGACCATTTTCTCTTTTGCTAGCTTCCCAACCACAATTTGAAATAAATCAATTTGGGTTGATATTGTGTCACTATCTTTCATAGTAAAATTTAGAAAGCTAGCCACCAAGTATTTCTTTGAACCAGCATCTTCAAGAGAATACTTTTTAACCAAAGCATCCCAAATCGAATAAGCATATTCTAATGAACTATACACATGGTATAAGTCATTAGATAATGCATTCAGAGTCGATTCTTGCATTGGTAGTCCGCTTGAATCCAAGCCACCCTTTTGCCCTCCTTAACGGGATCAATACTTTTTTTTCGGCATGGGTTCAGTCAAGGCAAATGCCACCCCAATTTGGGCTAAAGCAAATAGCAACATTTGCCTCCACCTTTTGAAGTTTTGACCTCCAAACTGTTCGATTTTGTCAAACTCAGTGACAATCCTCATCTTACCCAAATCCGGGATAAGATCATCCTTTGTTGGAATTACATTAGTGGGGATTGAATCATGAGTAGCAAGGAATGGATATCTCATACCATCTATGGCAACGAAAGTGTCGTCACCTTGTTTGTTGACATTACCTTCAACGCTATTGTTTGAAGGATCTCCTCCGGTGTTAACTCCATCAACAACCTCAATGTTGTTGTCTCCGTCTTTGTTGAAGTCGCCATCTCCAAGACTTGCCATTGGATCTTCCAAATCAATTACCTTAAACTTGTTGGGGTAATTGTATTACAAATTCTTCAAACATACAAAGATGAAATCGCAATACAATTGAGAGATGAAGATCGTCTTTAGCAAATTTGAAGAGCTTGAAGTAGCAACCGAACGAACCACTGATTGATGAGGTTGAGTCACACCTTGATGCTGTCTTTAAGGTAATTGATGCACCCTACTACCAAGGGTTCTTCGCACCACCACCTCCAAGATAAAGCAACCTCCAACTAGAAGATGAGGTAGTTCTTCTAGTCCCTTAAAGGAGCCAAAAGCTAGAGCACAACACTTAGACAACTCAAGAAAGAAATGAACCTTGTAAAACAAATAATGTGAGTGAGGAGAGTCACAATAGCACACAATATGCAAGGAAGAGTTGGGTTTATATAGGCCCAAACCACACCTCCCCACAAGGGGAGAATCAATTCTCCACTAATGGAGAATCAATGGTTTGTCCCTCCTCCACTAATGTGAATAAACCCCCTTGACCTAACCTCCCCACTACTTGGGGAAGTAACTCTCATATTCACTTCTTTGGAATGAATAGGCTTTAACCCATTCAAAGACCTTAACCCCCACACATGGTAATGGCTATGAATGGCCATGAAGTTGAAATGAGAAATAAAGGTCAAGAGTTAGAATTTGAGTAATTCCACCATTCAAGTTAGCCCACCTCATCACCATGATCAAGACCTTTAAGACCCATGACCAATGTCATGAAGGGCCTCCTTTAACCATGGTCATGAAGGGTCTTCTTTACTCATGGTGCCTCATTACCACCCTTACCTCATGGTGCCTCATTACCACCCTTATCTCAAGGGTCCCACACACAAACAAAACAATTAAATAAAAGAAATGCAAAAACTAATTTTGAAACTTAATATATAGATAATATAGATTTTAATAAAAAACCTAACATCTTCTTACTTTCACCTGTGAGAACTCTATGGAAATTCAGGTGCGTAATCAGAGATTACTTTTGATTCCATTACCCTAAATTCATGAAAATCCATGATGCTTCAAACTTTGTCGTCACAACTCATTCTTGGATGTATATGAAGTAAATATTCAGAATTGAATACCAGCACAATGGAATCTTCTTACTGAAATCTACAAGCGATTACCAGAACATGTAAGTCGGGTTACTAAACTTGCTTTAGGGTTTGATTATGAATATGACTGGTAAATTCAAGGTGCTGGCAATTTCGAGGGAAACCTTAGATTTTGAATCCATTGTGTATACAGTGCTAAGTACATGGAGAATAATTGGAGAAGTTTAGAGACTTCTTTTGGAGCCAAAACGCCAGAATCCAAGACCCAAAATGTTTCGAGGTTGTCCATGTTGGATTTTTCCTAGAATGAAATCTGTTATTTCATTTAGCGTTGGAAATGAAACATTTAATGAAATTTCAATGTCTTTCTTGGATAACGATGAGGCACAAGTAGTGGATTTTGGATTAGGAGCCTGTCTTTTTGTGCTGTTTGTGGTTAAACTGTAACATTATGATCTATGGGTGAGATTGGGGAATAGTTGGACCAAACAGGTATCCTTTAATGGTTACACATGACTAGATTTATGAATGGATGCCAATACAACGGATATTATGGATTCAAAGATGCAGAGTTGTATGGAAGGCCATCCTTGCTTGATCCAGTTAACAGTCATGAAACCTAAGTTTCCTGATTCTACGCTGGTTGAATCCTTTTATGATTTATCCTATGTCGAGAGCATCGCACCAGTTGTAGAAGAAGACATTCTACAAATGGAAGAGCACTTTCAATGAACTTGTAAAAGGAGCGACGATTACAATTGAGAGAGGTTAGCGTTTTTGAGTTTTTTTTTTGGATATGAGGCTCATCCGGGCCAGCTTGCGCGCACCATGATTACATCCTCAAGGGAGCGTTTTTGAGTTTTTCGTAGTTGTAGTTGAAGATGCGTAGTAGAAATATGTTTATGTCTGGCAATGGAATCTCTAGAGAAATGATACATTTCCTTTATTATGGACAGATCTGAATGTTAATTTTGTTTTCAATTACTGTTTTTCTGCACTCATGCTGTTTTTCTTGTTGTCTTTGTATTTACTCTTTACTCTTGGATTGGTAGGCTTAAATGGTTTGAAAGAGGATGATCTAATACATCAGTGAAGGAGAGATATTTTTTTAAGCTCCACTTTGTTAGACATAGAACAATGGGTTTTAAAGAACAACAATTGCACCTAGATGTGTTTGGAGTTTATGTATTGCTTTTTAGTGGGACCAGTTTTAATTTCCGTACTTTCATCGCTTCTCTCATAACTAGATTTCCCAAAATTGAACAAATAGATTTTGTTGGTTTTGTTTGTTCTTGTGATAACCTCATTTTTATATTGAATGTCAGGAACACAATAGTGTTAAACAATATCTGACCAAACCCATGTATCATTCTACAACAGGTTTACTAATGGTAATCTTCTGTTGCTAATACCCAACATCTAAACACCCAATTGATGCCAAACCGCTATCAACAACCCTACCCTAACGCCAGCCACTCTACTTTGCTGCTTTATGAACCTCGATTTCAACTCTCATGAATTCCTCATAACTTATGACAGCTTGGAACATAAGTTTCACCTAGGTGGTTGGGTTTCATTTCTCCAGAATCACTAATGGACTTCTCGCTCCATAAACTATGAATTTGTAGGTTGTTTACAGGAGTCAAAACTAAGAGGCATCCAGGAAGGTGCTGAGGAAGCCTTGTGAGCAAGACGCAAGTGTTTGACTATATGGGTAGAATGCTTGGAGGTGACTAGATGGCTTAAACATGCTGAAACGTATCCATGGCCATCAATTAGCTTTCATGCTTTTTAATGGGAAAGTTTTTTTGGGCGTAAATATTATATTAAAATATAGTAGGGATTAAAATGGCTATAAATGAATTAACTATCTCCCTAGCTTTTCTTCATGAACAACAGTTTAAAGAGCAACTAGGAGATAATTTATGTCAAGATGCAACTGCTCAGTCATAGGGATCATTCCCGCCAAATAATCAATGCACCTATTGGTCTCTTTTATGTTGGGACAACAGAGGGCTGCTCAAACTTCTCCATCACTGTGAGGATGTTTTCAATCATTCCAGCTACGTACGATTGGATCTGCCAATCTTCTTGGAGGATCTGAATAGCATTTAGAGAGTCTGTTTGGATCTCCACTAGATGAAACCCCTTGACCTGCGCCTCTAGGACACCGCACATGATACCTTTTAATTCATAGGCCAAGATTTTATTTCCAACCAAGCACCTGCACCTGCAAGTGCTACCTTACCATTATTTCTCATGCCTATAAACCCATGACTTCTCCTTCCCTCCTTTGCCAAGCCATCTCTGTATTGATGACCAGAACTCCTTTTGGCGGCCAAGTCCACCACCAGTATGAACCCGTTTTGACTTGGAAGTTACACCTAATGCCCCTCTAACCAAAGAACGACCTATTACTTGCCATATCCTCAACCATCTCCTGCTCGTCATTAATTTGATCAATAACCAATCTTCGAAGGCAAGCAATGGATCTAATGAGTTGACTGACCAGCTTGCCTGAAAGCTCTTTCATTTCTCTCTTGTCATATTGCATACACCATTGCCAAGAAGGAGAGGCATTTGACAGGCTGCATCAAGGACTTTAGTGCAAAGTGGTTACCGACACAACGAACTTCTTCCTCCCATGGCAAAATCTGGTGATCCCAATACCTCTTTATCTCAAACATTGTGCTCTATCCCATAGAAATAACAAACAAGAGTGAACACTTGAAAATAAGATGATTTATGTCTTCCACCTCTATCTCATAGAAAGAACAAAGAGGATCCACCTGCTTAGTCCATGCCATAACCCAATCCTTGGTGTCTAGCCAATTTGGAACTACCAGCCAAGTTATAAACGCTAACCGTCGATGGGCTTTTGCAGCCCAAATCACCTTCACCCATTGTGCATGCAGTCTCTCTTCTCAAATAATTGCCAACGCTGATTTAATGGTGAGATAGCGATTAGAATTAAGAGTCCAAAACACCCTGTCCTCCACCAACCTAGACATCCGCTTGGAGTTAAGTATCTCCTCCCACCGCTCTTGAATAACAGGGTCACCAACAACGTTTTCCAAGATCCATCCTCCCTGCAGATATCATAGACCTTCGTGAAAGGGTCCTTACCCATCGCAGCAGACCGCCGCATATCATCCTTCTTCATAATGCCAACCCTCAGCCAGAGGTCATGCCATTAAAGCGTGGCTTTGCTATCATGTACAATATGCCGGATACATGAAATCACATTAGGGTGAAGCTGCAAAATCTCCTTGAAGGTAGCAAAGCAATTGGTTGGCTTTGGCAATGACCAAACCGAGTGCCTTTTCAACCATCCATACTTCAAGAGCTCGGACTAGAAAATTTCCTTCTTAGAAGCTAGCACCCCAAGATTCCGCACAAGGGCATACTATTCCAGTCCCTTGTGCAAGCCATTCCAAGACCCTCCCTTCTTCATGAGTAGTAGAAATTACCTTCCACACCACCTAGAACTACCCAGAGTTGGCAGAGCCAAACCAAAGAAACTTGGCCATAAATCTCTCCAACTACATAAAAACACTTTGAGGGAGCCGAAACACACTCAACTAGTATCCAATGATACCTCTAATGACTGACTTCAATAAAGCCAACCTGCCTACATAAGAAAGAAGTCTTGTCCTCTAAAAAGCATGCCATCTCTCCACCTTAGTAACCAAGCAAGTGAAATCTAAAGTATTTCCAAGTGTCTGACAAGCAATTCTCCAACCGAGAACCCCAGGTAACTAGATATGAAATTCTGGTCATCATTTGGCGTGTTGATGAAGAAGATGGTTGACTTTCCTTTATTAACCTCAAGGCCCAATTGACTAGAGAATTCATGGAAAATATTTTAGAGAGTAATTCCATTGGATATAGTCGCCTTCCTGAACACAAAGATGTCATCAATGAAACAAGCTGAAGTAAGCCTTGGCTCCTTACACAAGGGGTGGCAAGAGAAAGATCCCAAAGACACCACGGCCACTAATGCATCAGCAAAATTCTGAAGGACAAGATTGAAGTGCAATGGGAATAAAGGGCATCCTTGACTCAAGCCTCTGCTTCCAAAAAATCGAAGGGAATGAACACCATCCATTGACAAAAAAAAGGAAGGTCTTGTAACACAGTGCACCACCCAATTAATAAAGATAAAATGGAGATTCAAACGAAGGTGCAATGTGAAGAGAAAGCTCCATTGGACCGAATCGTACACCTTCAGAGGTCAATTTTAGCGGCAAACCGGGCCACCCCTTTCTTCAAATGATAACCCTACATGATTTCTTGATATAGTGAAATATTGTCAGTAATACACCTGCCTTCAATAAAGGCAGTCTGATTAAGGTTTACAATTATCCTGCTACTTCCTTTAATTGATTTGCAATAAGTTGAGCAATAAATTTGTACATAGGAGAGCTTACAGATATGATCCTATAATCTTGGAAGGAGTTCTGTGTTTTCTCTTTTGGTACCAAGGTGATCCTTGCCATCTTAACCTGATCAGGAAAATATGAATTTTGGAAAATAGCAAAAATGGCATTACACATGTTTACCCCAACCACATCCTAGCACCTTTTTTAGAAAAAGGTGCCAAATCCATCAACTCCAGGTGAACTGTCATCTTTGGCATTAAAGGCTTCTCCTTGATTTCCTCTAGGGTGATAGGTCTTACCATATTTTCTCTTTCCCATTTACCAATTGCAAAATTTATTGCAGGGTCCAAATTAGTGCAAATGATTTGAGGAGATCCTGCAAATGCCTCTTCGAAGAATCTAGCCGCCTCAATTTCGAATTTCCATTGGATCTAAGATCCATCCCCCATTAGAATCTTGGTCCATAGATAGATAGTTCAGATTTCTCTGATTCTTGATAGAATTGTTGAGAAAATTGAATTGGCGTCCCCATGATGAACCCATCTTATTTTGGCACGTTGCCGCAACTTTGGCCCATGAACTCGCATGAGATGATGGAGCTCATGAGAGGCATTGCTCGAGAGTATGGTCATCAAAACACCCACTGTCAATCTCCATTTGAAGATGATTCACCTCAGCCCCAAAATCCGCAAGCATCTTGATGAACCCACGGCTCGACTAACGAAGGTCATCCTACCCTGCATCCGTCATATAAGAATCAAGAGGGATAGTTGACCCGATAGTTTTGTCGGCACCCCCAATCTTCTCCTCCAGCTGGAAGTGCGCATTTAAAACACCAAGATTAATCCAAGGCAGCTCCATATCTTAAGTATATACCACAAAAGTTGTCTGCTTGTTGCCTCATTCTCCCAATAGCACATTGTGGTATAAAACTCCAAAGAGGATGCCAGAAGGGTCATGTTGACATGGATTAAATGTGTTGACTTTGCAATACACCACCAAAGAATCATCCCACACAAACCAAATTTACCTAGAATCAAATTTTTTTGTGGCTCCTTTTTCCCTAGTCATACTACTATTATAAAAGCATGAACTCATGGAAGATGGTTACATTTTTTTTCTTCCTATAATACCCAAGAACATTCCCTATAAGGATGAGACTAATAATGTCCAAATTTATAATTTTAAACTCTTACTTATAACTTCAAATCAAAATGGCTAGAATATTAATTACAATCCGCATGATTGTTTCTCTCCCTTCCATTTGTAATTTTCTAACTAGTTGTAGTTTTCCCTCACTTTGATAAATTCCTTCCCTATACTAAGTTCCTAACTAATAGGAGGTCTTCCTCTCCTTAAATTAAACCCAACTCGTTGTATTCTAAAAGGATTGGTTATAGGTTATGTCCAATATCTCTCTCTCCTTTCTATTCAAAAAAAAAAAAAAAAAAAAAAAGGCAACAAAAAAAACAAAAAGGCTTTCCCTCTTTCTCTCTTGTCAATTCCTAATGAACTCATGTGTTTGTTACCCAAAAAGAAAAACTCATCTCTTTTTGTATTATAAAATAATATTAATTACTTGTTATCTTAAATCCAATGCCTCACCCTTATTCTCCAAAAATTAAGGCCTCACTTTCCAATCAATAGTTGATAAATAAAACTCTTTGTATGTCTTTATTAAAAAGACATTTCTATTCTAGAAGAAGTACTACAGTATTTTTTGTCTTGGAGAGTAGACTCTGCAAGTGAGGCAGCGGTGGACATGATGGTTGACTTCTACTGAAGCCCTCTTCTGCGTCCTTTCCAAATTTGGAAGGATGAAGCCTTGGAACTGAGTTTAGGAAACTGATGAAGCAGCACGTTTAATTGAAAATTCATAGAATCTGATTAGTATTGTTGTTCTTTGCTTTTGCTTGCATCATAGAATTAAATCTTCCTTTTCTGATTTGGATATATAATGTTTGATTCAGAGGCCTGTGGCTGTTAATGTTGGTTCTGGCTCCAGTGTTCCAAAACAGGGAACAGGGATGATGATTAAACTTGGGTGTTATTGAAGAAGTTGCCTTGATGCCATAGCCTGGGATGGAAGAGGTCAAAGCATTCCTATCTTACCCTAGAATAATCTAACCTGAGCCACAACCGTGGCTAAAGACATAACAAGGGGCAGTGCAACGAAATCAAAATCATTCTCTGTGTGACGATTCCGAACTGTGGAAACTCTTGGAGTTCAGTGTTGAGATGTAAGACCCAACCCCCTCTATTGGGAAGGAAAAGAAGGCAGAAGAAGTAGAAGAAGAAGCAGCCGCCGCACGAGCAGAAACGCCTCTCAAAGCTCTCTTCTGCCTCTGAACAACCTTTCTACCATTAGCCATTGCTGTTGAAGCTTGACAAGAAGACCAAGAACGGCGCTGTGCATTCCCAACTGTGGAAGATGGCTTAATCATCTGCTTTGAATCCAAGTGTTTTCTATAAGGTCCATACAAGCATGCATTATTGATGGCAAAGCACAGTTATCCAATAAACATAGCAGAGATAGGCCATTTTTCAAATCTGTGAGCCAACGTGTTAACATATAAAAGTTCTCCAGGACGTCTGATTCAGGAATATAGATACAAGATTTGTGAAGACACAAGTATTATTCGTTAATTTTTTTGGATTAATTTTGCAGGTTGAAATTGGTTATCCCTCTGAATTCCACTGGTATTAGTGGTTGTTACATGGGGGATTCTGTTCACCAAATCAAATCCTTGATATTTGAAAGCAACCAGAGGAAGATTGGGCCATTTGGGCAAGAGAGAGGAGAACGCTTCTGCATTCAGCAGGGGACTAAGTGAAACTTTGGAGGGTTTCATGGAATTCCAGACCCATATTGTCGCTCCTCAACTGGAGTATACTTAAAAGTTTATCGATCCTTCAGGGGATACCAAATGACATAGTTTGATTGTGAAGGTAAAATATTGCAATTGATAATGGAAATTAGAAGACGGACATGGGTTGGTTGAGATTAATATTCCTGTGCCACATATTTACTCAAATTTATTTATCATGAGACATATTCAAATATATTTGTTCTGAATCCATCATCAGATTTATAATCTTGTTCAAGAATCGTTTTTGACATTGCTGCTTTCATCATAATCATCGATTCATGATCAACGCAGTAATGGCCATGGATTTAGTTCAAACACTGTTCATATAGAAATCTCTTCTGGGTTGTATTCAGAGCGGTTACAAGTCATCCCAGCTGGGTTCTTTGGTGTAGCGAGGAGTCAGTAAGGTTCAGTTGTGGCGATTGAGAATTCATGTAGGAGGTTTAATGGGCTTCAGTATTACGCAGAGGTAAATCATGGATGATCTATGTTTTAATACTAAAGTATGTATCACAGCTACTATGACATGGTGTTTCCAGTTTTTATTTTTCGACACAGTCAACTTGCCACAGAAGAATCTGTTGGTGTTGAATGCTTGGTGTCTATTTTGAGTTTGTCTCATCATTCTCTATTATAATTCTGTTATAATAAAGGTTCACTTTCACTAATCTTCTGTAGGTCACACATTCCCAAGAATGGATGGAAATGCCACGCTCCTTTCTCTTCAATTTATGTGGATTGGCTATTGATTGAAAGATTCAATCTCTCTAACTGGCCCATCGGAATTTGATGAAACTTCAGCAAACATTCAACCCCATCCAACCTACACTTGATAAGAAGTAAGGTCTGCTCTAACTGAACTTTCTATTTCAGCCTTCTTTTCTGCTTGTTTTGTTACAGATTTATTTGGGGTAAAGTTCTTCCTAATTTAGCTTTACATTACTACGTGTTCCTGGGAACCTTGGGCCAATACCATAAACTCAGTCTCCTTGGCATCCTTCACTGCCTCGGGGAAATAGTTCTTACAGAAGGCTTCCTTAAATACTTCCCGTGAGACAACACCACCATGGAGGGTTTCTAGAATAGGTCGAGAAGAAGTCCACCATACATCCGCTTCCTGCTGAAGCTTCTGCTAGGCGAAGAGTACTTTCTGAGCATCCGTACACTACAAGTTCCAGAAGGCCTTTTCTAATTCCTTCAGCCATCTGTTAGGGAATAGAACATCATTTCATACACCAGTAAAGGATAGCACCTGCAGTTTCAAGAAACTCTCCATCAGCCTAGTATGCGGGGTTCTTGCGAACCTCTCCACACACGGGGCTACCACGCCGGGGTTGCCATGCCCACCAGCACAGTTCTCCTCCCGAAGATTCACAAAACCAGCCATCATCTGGTTGAACTGAGTTTGCTGTTGCTGCATCATGTTCGTCATGACACTAGCGATGTAAAACCCAGCCCTAACCTTGACCCGGAAACCTTGTTATTTGTAGGTCCAGTGACCCGAAGTAAAGTAAGAAGTCAGCTTTGGGCCATCCCAGTGGAGGACTTGGTGTCTGGCTTTGAATCCATGAGAGTTGAAGATGAAGTTCTATTTATGGAAACTGAATCTTGATGGAGATCGGATTAGTTGATGGACTTGGAGTGCTCTCTATCATGGTTTGAAGGCATTTCTACCTATTAGGTAAGTCATTTGTTATGTGTGCAAAACCCCTTTAGGATTGGATTTGATCTGGGTCTTCAATTCCCTGTTTTGGAATTGCTGTCAGCATTGGTCGACTGGACCAGTCGACCAATCCACTCGACCAATGAGTGCTGTCTTTGGCAATTAGGTCTTGCTTGCTCTATTTAAGTCCAATCTCGAGTCTACTTCGTATTTGCTGCCTCCAAACTCCTTGGAACGAACCAAAGACCTCTGCAAGTCATCTCCCTTGCATCCTTGGTGATTTTCTTGACGGATCTTCGTCGAAACTCTTCCTTTTGCATCAAAAGGTATGTCTATACTCTCTTCTTCTCCTCCATCTCTGATTTTCTTTCCTTTTGAGCTGAGACAGTAGAGGAGATGCTGCATTCTCTGTTGCAAACATCTCTGGACTTGTCTCTCATGATCATCCTAAGGATTAACGGCTAGAACAATGATCTTAACCATGATCATTGCAAGCTTTTGAAGGAATCATGATCAAACCATGATCTAGTCTTTGTTTAACTTCTTATTTGAATTCTGATCTCCTTGGATCTTCTATATTGATCATGTTAGTAGTCAATTGCTGTGTTTTCTTTTCATGATCCATGATCTATCAATCTCTAGTTGTTCTCTTCTACCATACTATGTGTTCTTCATGAATCATGATAGTTACATATATGGTAGGTTTTGTTTCCTTATTTAGATTTATGCTTTTAAGCCTATTTCCTTGAAGATCTAAGTATGCTTTTCATGATACCTTTACCTGAAGCAATGATCCATCCTCCTATTGTTCTTGTCTTTGATTTCTACCTTGAATTCTTCAAGATCCATGGTTGATCTAATTATGGTAACTTTTTGTTTCCTAATTTGGATCTTGATGGCTTGATTTGATTAGTGTTTTGAGGTCCCCTATATGTTAGGATACTACTGATGTAGTTTACCCCTTGATTAGTACCCTTTTGAACCACCAAATTCGGATTTCATATCTTAAAACTCTGTTTTTTTTAGGTTATCGTCTGCATTGGTCGATCGATTGGTCGACTGGACCGATCGACCAATCCACTCGACCAATGAGTACAAGCAACTCCAGAATTGGTCTGTGTTGGATGTTTTGGTATCTTTTCTGTTAGGGATCTTTCCTAATATGTTGTATGCACTTGTTTAGGACCTTCTTCTCAAGTTTGCCAAGATCTTACTTGATTTCTTAGGATTCTTTTGCGAGTTATAGAAGGTAAGGATGGTTATTTCCTTAATTGCATAAATTGCATATCTTAGTTTCTATATTTGAATCTTGTTAATTTATTTCTTTAATTAGATTCTTACAATGATATACTACTGTTGCATAACTTTGATTACAGTAGCATTACTTATTCATATTGAATTGACTCATGTATGATTTACTTACCAATTATATACAAGGTGATTGCAATTATTGATTTCTTTCCATATATGAAGTTACCATATCTGTAATGATATGAATTGATGCATGTGTATGCTTAAGTATGGTTTGGAAAGGAGAGGTGTCCTTTTGACACTTCTGTCCTTGGACTACTACGGGAATATTATGGGATGTTTCCGGAGATGCCCTATGGACACCTTCCTAAACTGTTGGATGACATATCTAGGATTGTCTAGTAGTGTTTGGCTAGGATGTCCTGTTATGTCAGACCTAATCGGAGGGGTATTGAGACCGAACGACCCGTGGTAGCAATGGGGATTCATGGGCGCTCAAGACCGGTAACCAACCCGTGAGAGGACAGGAATCACATTGTGGGGGCCATTTATTGGTAGGGTTGCATATGGTTAGACTTGGGCTCACGGGCGCTCAAGACCGGTAACCAACCCGTGAGAGGACGTGAGAGCTTCCCGTTTACCATATGTGGATGATCAATAGGGTTGATGAGTCCGTAGTCAAGGACTATGAGGACTCTAGTGTGAAGGATACCGGAAAGGATCGTCAGGGACGAGGAATGGACGTATCTGGATTTGACTTGATGTAACTAAGTAGAAGACTTGCATTTGGCTAGGCTTTACCCTGACATGCGCCGGTACTTAGACCAATGGTGATGTGAGAGAGTGGTGACTTAACCCCCAGCCATGGAATGTCCCGAGGGATGCCGGACCCATTACCAACTGATGATGAGTGATTGAGACCTTCCTAAAGAAGTACGGTGCTATGACTTAAAGCATGTCCGCCTAATAGAGACCAAAGCATACATAGAGTTAGATTCATTCATTCATTGCTTGTCTCATATCATATTGCATTTATGTTTGTTCCGAAATCCCGCCATTTATGTTATTATGGATTTAATCGCTTTACCGAGTTTCTTTGAAACTCATTCCTTTATTGTACAATGTTTGTTAGACTATTCTGTGTGTACTGAATATTATGACGGTCCCTATGAAGAAGCGCAAGGCGATGAGGCATATCTCCGAGAAGGTGATTGCGGTTACAACAATTACACTGAAGATCCCGCGAGTGGTTATGCTCCGTACGATGCTTAGTCCGACCATTGAGTGGAAGCGTCCTTGTGCTGTTTATGAGATTTACACTTATAGGGATGTTGTCTATAAAGTGGAGAACAATTTAGTTACCCATTGTACTTGCTACTGGGATTAGATTTTGTCTAGTTTATTCTCTTTTAGAGCTACTTTTCCGCTGGTTGTAGAATGGGATTTTGCCTCACTTTACATATCTGTTTTTGACACTCTGATTATATCTAGTACGCTGATTTATATATGATTCATTCTTTCCTTATTGGATCTATGGTTTATCTTCCGCACTTTTATTATGATTGTTCATGATTATGTTATTGTTTATGTGGGAGGTTGATTACTCGATACCTGATCTTCAGGCTGTGGATCACACTCTCGGGTATGCCAGATAGGGTACCGGCTGGGAGGATGTGACAAGCGATGTCCTTGAAGCTTCCAATGTCAGGGGCATTGGGGATGCCATTGGTAGTATGGCTGTCCTCTTGGGTCTGTTGGTCAGACCCTCCAGCTGGCGTCTCCTCATTTTCCGGTACTACCAAAGCCGACAAGACGATTTCTCAGTAGAACCATTCTGCAAAAGAACATTGACCACATCAAGATATGAAGATTCATCAAAACACACTTGACCATATGATTAAAATGCTCAAAACACACATAGGTTCCTCAATATCATAAGCAAATAATCAAACATTGGTCAAAATCCAAAAATTCCATCAAAATTCCAATTTCTCAGACTTTCAAAAGCCTTGGTCGAGTCGACCAAGCTCAACAGTAACGAAAAATCAGGCTTTTTAACTTCATTTCCTCTTCGTTTCTCACTTCTAACTCATTTCTCTTGTGGAGGGGCTCTGGAGAACATATTAGCAAACACTTCTAAGTAGATTCCAAGTGGTTTGAGGCTTCCACATCATCAATACATCAAGCATTACTCAACCAAGTAAGTAAATCACTATTCATCATCTTCTCAATTGATTTCTTCACTTAGATTTCTCAAAATATCATGTTAAACTTGTTGTTCTTAGATAGAAACATGTTCATGCATGCTTAGAAACATAATCCCCTAGTTTTCATGCAATAACAATGCTTAAACATCAAGCAAACACAAAATCTCAACTTGGTTTCGTTAACGTAGCCGAAAGTTTCCAAAATTTAGAAAAATTTCGATTTCTCCCAAACCGCTTGGAGTTTTAACACCAAATTTGATGCTACACACTCCAAATGACATGCTACACATTACCATGCAATTCATTTCAACCAAATTCAACAATATAAAAAATCCCCAAATTTGACCTAAACATCGAAATCCCTCTTTCTTAGCTTGCTGAATTTTCAACTTTAGGATGCGATTTCGACCGGTTTTCTTCTAATAAACATCACAACCATGCAATTCTAAGTATTGTGCATATGCCAGTATACTCAACTTAAATTTTCCCCAAATTTGAAAATTTCCGAAAAATTACGAAAACGCCCTTCATGTCCAATTTTGGTTAATCTTCTAACATTGACTTGTTGATCTTTTCTACAGATATTTATACACTATGGAGAGATGAGGACGAGGTGGTCGTGCTCGAGGTAGGGTCGTAGGAGCCAGGAGAGGTAGAGGTCAGGTGCCTTTGCTGCCACGAGCAGAGGTGATTGATCGACACCGCTTAGTTACACCCTTGGCCGAGTTTCTTTAAGATGCATACTTTGGGCATTGTCACATAGAGTATGGTCGACCATTTCGGGTTGGAGAGTTGATGACTTTTCGGATTGGTGAGAGATTCGACGGTTTGGGATGGACAAATCTACTTACTGGGGATTTGTCGGTGTACCCAGAGTTAGTTCGGCTGTTTTACAGCAATCTGACTTCTTTTGTGGAGGGTCGAGCTGATCAGATGGAGTTAGTGATAGCGAGTCAGATCAGGGAGACTCAGATCAGATTTACTACTCGTACACTAGCAGAGATTCTCGGGGTTCCTTATTGCCCACATGCATGTGTGTGGATATCAGTAAGGGAGGATTTCAGCAAACACGTGCTTCCATATGAGTTGCATGAGATATGCATGACGCTTTGGGATGGTGATAGGTGTTATCAGCCTAGGAACAGCGGCGATATGATTGCATCGGCCAGAGTCATCGGACGGATTGTAGGGAGGAACATCATATCAAGGGCGGGACATCCTCATGTGGTTACGGTGATGGATGCCTTACTCATCTATTGGATTTATATGGGATTTGAGATCGATCTGGCTTATATCATACAGAATGTTATGATCGAGGTTGTCACGCATCCAGGTGTTAAGAATCTTTGCTTTGGGATCTTATTGACACGCATCTTCAGTTATTTCGGGATAGATCTGGATGGTGAGGAGAGAGTTGTTGGAGTTGCGGGGTATTCCATTGGTACGAGGACTATTGGACTGATGCAGTTAGATCGAGTTAACAGGTCTCCCAGTCTAGGTGACGAGTCAGAGTCCGAGGATGATGATGAGGATGTTCCAGCAGAGGATAAGGCCTGGGATGATATCGGTGTGCAGGATGTCGGTCCCGATTATCAGGGGGTTCCCGCATCACAGTTTGAGGTTGGGGGTCCATCACAGGCTATACCAGAGGCACCGGATCTGTATGCTCAGATGCAGTCTATGACTTCCATGATGGAGAGGATGGGGGTTAGACAGGAGTAGTTGTTCGAGAGTTTAGGAGCCAGGCAGACTCAGATATACGAGAGGATGGAGGTGAGTCAGTCACATATGTATGAGAGGCTTGAGGTGAGGCTTGCACAGATAGAGTCCAGGCAGGATCAGATACAGTCTCAGCTCACTCAGATCACTGAGGATGCCAGTACATCTAGAGTTCGACGACGATCTCCTAAATAGATAGATTGTATTAGGACTTCAATTATGCTTTCTATATGTAACCCGTTGTAAAACTTATTTAAGTTAATGAAGGTTATTTCGGTTTCATCTGTTATTGTGCGTTATTCACTTTCTTTTTCGTTTCATTAAGTGGTGATTGTTAAACTCATAATTATTGTATGTTATTCAACAATTCACTTATGCTTCATTAATCGGGTTTCTAGTCCGAGTTATCTATTATTCACTTCTAAGAGTAATTGAGTCACCTTGGATCTGTGACTCGGAATGTTCCGTTATCGTTTGTGGTTGGGGCCTTACTTGATTTTGGGCTCTAATACCACTCTGTCGCATCCACCCAGCCGGTATCCTATCTGGCATACCCGGGATGTGATCCACAGCCCGAAGATCCAGATCGAGCGGCCATGCCTCCCACGTACACGATAACATATTCATGAACAATATAATCAATGTATAAAGTAAGCAATAAATAGATCAAATGAATAAGAAAAGATAATTAATCAAAGTGCGGAAATATCAAGTGTCAACTTCTCATATAAGTGTTCTCAAGGGGAAAGAGTGATCAGAAGTCACTCCTTCGACTCATAGCGGAACATTGGTTAATCCAACTTAAATACAAACAGTATATAAGAGTAAATCCATAAGAGTTAAGGGGAAAATATCTAAATGATTACAGTCATCCAGGGAAATGGGGCCTACACATAGGTTTCTTCTATCCTAATGATTACTTCTTTATAAGTGTGGATGAAGTGAACCCAACGTGGTCGCTCCCTCACTAAGGTGGGGCTAACCCTGGTACGAACCATAATCCTCCTCGACACAACAATCCTGACTCTCAGCGTAGCCATCACCCGAAGGGTAGTATGCGGGATCATAGCTCGGGTCGTAGGATGTCCCATCAAAGTCTTCTATACCTGCAGGATAATCTAACAAATTGCACAAAAGGAATGAGTTCAAAAGAACTTAGCAAGGCAAGTCGTTTCATAATACACAGTTCATTCGATACAAGTCACAGTATGATGCAATATGATATGAGACAATGATGAAAATATGATTCTAATCTTAAGTATGCTAGTCTCTAAGGTAGACATGTTTTAAGTCATAGCACCATACTTCTTTGGGTCGTCTATCACTCCCCCTCAATCATAAGATATCTTGGGTCTGCCGTGGTAATTAAGTAAGGTCCTCATCAAGCCATGGTTGGGGATTTAGTCACCACTCTCTCACATCATCATTGGTATAAGTATTGGCGCAATGTCGCGGCGAGGCCTAGCCCAATGCAAGTCATCTACTCAGTTGTATCATGTCAGATCCGGATACTTTCCCTATGGCACCGACCAACTCGGTTCTGTATCCTTCACACTAGAGTCAGCGTATCCTATGGCACCAACCAACTCGGACTACGGACTCATCAACCCTATTGGTCATCCAAAAATGGTAAACGGGAAGCTCTCACGTCCTCTCACGGGTTGGTTACCGGTCTTGAGCGCCCGTGAACCTAAGTTTATCCATTTGCAACCCTACCAATAAATGGTCCCTTTTGGGTATCCGCAGTATGGTTTAAGTCTTGGTGAGTTTTTTGTGGAAATCTTCTCACTTGTGCTATTGATGTGTGGTGAAATAACTTTATTTATGTATGGTTTGCTTTTTTTAAATTTTGAGTAAATTACACAGCACCTGCTATAAAGAGGATAACACTACCAAAAAAAGGTTTAAGGCTACGACTTATCCCTACGGAAGCCGCACTTACCGTAGGGAAAAATGGGTTTTACCTACGGACTCCCAAAACCCGTAGGCATAAACCGATATATGCCTACGGTGTTTCTATACCGTAGGCATAAACCAAAATATTACTATGGACTTTTTAAATCCGTAGGCATAAACCGAAATATTACTACGGAATTTTTAAATCCGTAGGCATAAACCGAATTATTACTACGGACTTTCTATATCTGTAGGTAAAAAAACATTTTTACCTACGGTCACAAATAAACCGTAGGCATAAACCGAGATATTACCACGGACATTTTATATCCGTAGGTAAAAATCATTTTACCTACGGTTACATAGAAACCGTAGGCATAAACCGACATATGGCTATAGGTGAAAGTCATTTTTACCTACGGTTAAAAGGAAACCGTAGGCATAAACCAACATATTACTATAGGTGAAAATCATTTTTACCTATGGTTACATTGAAACCGTAGGGATAAACCGTATATTACTACGGTTTTTTCTTTCTGTACGTAAAAACCAGTTTCTTTCTGACTTGGGAAGGGAGAATGATGATGAGTCAATTCAGGAATATGCTCAAAGTGACTTACAACCCTTAGAAATTATAAGGTGTGCAGAGAGTGACATTGACCCTGACATTATCTGGGCACGTAATGACATAGATGGCATTATAGTTGACAGTCCAAATGTCAATCTATTAGAGCATTTAGATGGTGATGATTAAACATAATTGGTAGGTGAGTTACATTTTATTTGATTCTTCATTGTTTGGTTGCTTACTTAGTTGGGCTGTGACTTTTTTTCAGAAATAATTATCTTATTGCTTGTAATCTCTTGAGAATTATACAATCACTTGCCATTTTATAGGGAAAGTAGCACTACAAAATTAGCAACATGACCAATGTAGGTTCTGTGGGTGTTGCAGGAGGATCTAGTAGTACTGGTGCGTGAAATTTCGCACATTATCTTTCTTTTATTTTTTGATTATATATTGATATTCAACTTCATGTTTTATCTTTGAACTGTAGCAAAAAGAGGTCCTGGACATAGAGGCATCACAAGGGCATTTGATATTGTTGGCTTGCCGACAGGGCAAAAGATCCATGTTAGCTCTAATGATCTGGGACAACCTTGTGTTAAAAAAGAATGTAACAAATTGAAGAAGTGGATTGGAGTCCTTGCTAGAGGCAACCATGAGTTGCCGATAACATGCCCCCAGTGGGATGATATTTCAGATGCTGGAAAAGAAGATGCCTGGACAAAGATAACTGTATCCCTTTATTCCTGTTATTCATTCCCTTATCTATGATTGGATTATGTGTTGTGTGTTATAAGCCTCATTTCTTTTAAGAATGCAGGACAAGTTTCACATGGAAGATAACTGTAGAAATTGAGTGTTTGAAAGATTAAAAGGTTGCTGGAGAGACTACAAATATACATTAAAGCGGAAGCATTATGATGCTTATGACTTGGATGTAGAGAGGATGGCAAACATCAACCTCTCACGGCTCCCAGATGAAGATTGGAGGGCATTGTTTGACATGTGGAACTCTCCCGAACACCAGGTAAAACTTATTTCAATTTTCTATGAAGTTCTTATTTTATACTTATGTAAACAAAATTGGTGTCAACATCCTTGGAAAATTTTTGTAGGCCATGTCAAAAAGAAAAAAAATATGCTGAAAATCATCAAATGCGCCATAGGACGGGGAGTACGTCATTTGCAGTTATTCAAGAAGAGATGGTAAATAGGATATGTTGTATTGTTGAGTTCTTCATCAATATTTCCTTCTATCCCTAATAAATTTAATATTTAATAGTTTTTTGTTTAATTATGAAGCGCTTGGAGGATCCTGACCATATGCCCCCTGATCGCATTACCTTCTTTGATAAGACATACAGCTCTAATGGACATTTTAAAGATGCAGAGTCGCAAAACAAAATGGTTTGTTGGCCTTCAATGAGATTTCGAAAAGTTATTATCTAAATTTGTAATTATAACAAGTCTAATTTCAGGTTCATTTGTAGGCCAAACTCCAGGAGGAGCTTGCGAAAGAAAGTGAGAAGAGACGATTAGATAGAGATGTTCGAGAAAATGCATTTCGGACAGTGTTCGGCAGGGATTCTCATGGAAGGATGCGGCTTCAAGGTGCTGGAGTAACACCTAAACAAGTACATGGGACACAAGTAATGCGTGCACAGAAGCATGAAGAAGAAATTCAAGACTTGAAGCGGGAGAACGCTAATTTAAAGGATAATGTCTCAAAATGAAAGTATGATTGCTGAACTACATTCCCAACTTAGACAACTCATCAACTCTCAGGACCCAGACACAGGTTAACTACAAACTCCTTTCCTTCCATCTTTCTTTATTTTCTGTTTTTTCTTCTACATAAATGTGGAGTGATGTCTTCTTCTACATAAATAGCAATAAATTATCAATAATTTAGCCTGCCTTTATTCTTCCTTAATGGGAAATTAGAAGGTTGCAACTATGAAATATAATAGGAAAAGAACTCTTTAAGATTGGAATTCCTGATGGTATATGGAGACAGTACTTGCCCTGATTCACTTAACTGATTTCTTCCATCAAATAAAACAAAGAAGTTCAAGATTCTGTCATTTTAAGCCCTAATCATGTCTTCTTTTACCCTGAAAATATGAATTCTCATTTCCTTTGCCTTGATAAGCTCAAAGACACAGACATCATGCAGTTCTAGATTATTGGCCATTGAAAATTTGATCCAACCACCACTAAGTCCACCTCTTAGAAATGGTGTATTAGCATAAACATATTTCAGAGGCCATGCCTTGTCATTGAGTCCCACAAAATCATTTCCTGGTTTTTTGGGGGAAGGAAATCTTTGACAAAAGAACTCGGCAACGACTGCAAGCACAAGAACTAATGGTCAGAATAAAAAATAAAGAATAAAAACATCTTTAGTAGAAATCAAACTGAATTCAACAAGTGAGGTTGCATGAGACCAAAACACAAGAAACATATGTTAAGTGCTAGTAGACACTCGTGCAGACTGAAAAATAAGATCATCCAGATTCCTTAACAAAATTCTAAGGATGGCTTGGATATGCTTGATCAAATCTGTTCCCAGTCAACTCAAGCAAGTTTGGGCCTAGATTGCCCAAGTTAGGCGAAACGAGGGGTCAACAGGGCAATATCCTTGTATTTCCTTAGATAGGTGCCAGGGGATCTCAGTTGACCCAGCATGAGGCATATCGGCTGGGTTTGAAACCAGGCCAACGAGTACAAATAAAATAGTCATAAAATATCAAAGGAAAGAGCAGCAACATCATGTGGTATGACCCCAAAAGACTTTCGAGATCTTTGTCCCGGGACACCCGGTATGTTGGAAGGCACCATCAACCATAAGACGTCATTCAGGCATCGAGAAAAACCAAACGCGATGAACCGGTCAAACTAATTTGTCTCTTGCAACCGTCACTTTTTCACCATGAACTAATCTCGAGTCAAAGCCGACCGGAATTTGGGTCGATTGCTAGGAAACTAAGGATTTGACCAATGTTTACAGGGTGGTTGTCTTGGAAGTTTCATTACCTGATTAGGTCCCATGGGCCTTGAAACCATGGCCGAAATTATTAAAAAATAAAAACAAAAATAAACATTAACTCAACCAAGGTATTGGCAAGTTACTAAGACAACACAGTTTTTTGGCTGATCAAAACCAGCCAAGATAACAGGCCACTAGCTGAACCCAAACTCAACCCGAATGTCAATCAGGTTAAACCTAAGTTCTGGCTCTTTGGCTGATGGTCAGTTCAGTTTCAGTTTTATTTGGTTGAATTGGCTGGTGGGGCTCATATCTTGATGGTTAACAACAATATGAAATGACACCTATCATCTTCTTAGGAAGAGCATGAGATAGAAAATGTCAAAGAAAAGGGGGGAGAAGAAAGGTTTGGGCTGCCACTCCAGTATGCACTCCTTAACAGCTGCTCCAAACCTCAGTTTTCACTCATATCATCTATAATTAGGCTATAATTAGTGTGGGGATGTCTCTGTGTGCGTGTGGTTCCTTTTTTTTTTTTTTGGGTGGGGGGGGGGGGGAGGGAGGGGAGGACGGTGATTATTACATATATAAAGGTTTTCTGAAGTTACTAAATGGACTAATAATAGGAGTTCTCTTTAAGTATTGAAATTAACTTAATTTAACCACTAGTCGTGTGTCCTAACTTTACCTAGTTTATGAACTTAGTATGAGGCCCATTAAAAATGGAACCCAAGAAACTAAAAGACCTAACATTCACCCGCAACTACCCAAAGATCAATTTCATCCCACAGTATAGCAACCAGCACTTTATGGACCTACCAAGCTTGGATATAGGCCTCCTTTCGGTTTAATGCCCCTATGCAACTGCATCAGCATATAGGAGAGAACATTTTATGAATTGGTACTAGTATTCTCCATTTACTGACTTCTTTTTCAAAAGCAATGTGATAGCAAGTAGTCTAAAACTTAGAGAATAAAAATCATCAACAAGATTCACCAAGTAAGAACACAAAGGCAGAAATTAAGAACTCTTGAAAAGAGATAACTTACAAGGTAAAACCCAACATAAACATAGCCATACCTCATTACTACTAAAGCAGAAGGATTCTTTGGCTGAAATGGATGAGCTGCATCAAGTGTTTTCTGTACTTCAATTGTGATTGTTGGTCTTTGTGAAATCAAAGACCGTCTAGCTGCAGGATTATCATTCCAAACTCAAGCAAAATGAATAAATAGTTGTACAACTAAAAATAGCACAACATACAGCATAACTCGTAAGAAATCACCTCGTTCAGCATTGATATGCACTATATCCAAAGAATTTAAATGAAGTGATTGGCCGAAACACCTGGACCCCCTTAGCAAATGTTTTGTACTCCTTGTATAAAGCTTCATATTCACCCCAATATTCCAACTTGGCATACCTTCATTGGCTTTATTTGAAGAAGAATTCATTCCCATAGCTTTTTTCTTCTTTGGTGGTCTTCCCCGTTTCTTTCTGTCACAAAGGAATTCAAACACTATATGTCTTGTAGCAGCAAATACGTTATGCTTCTTACAATTCAACATTTTACTAATCAATATTAACGACATTATTCTTTGGTTTCCTTGCAGATGCGTTAGTTTGAGAACATGGAGATAAAGAGCTCAACATTGAAGATTTGGTTGGATAACAATTTGAGAGCAAGGGAGACTTTTTGCTTCAAACTTTTTTTTTTTTTTTGTATCTCTTCAACAATGGCATGGGGACATTTTTGTAAATGAATTTGTGACTACAAACTTTGTAAATGAATTTGTGGTATTTAGAATATTGAATGTGGAAGTCTTAGTATTTTGGTTATGTTTTTGTGTACTTCTCTATTATATATTATGAGTTTCCAAAGTAGATATGCAGTATCCAATTACAGGTTATATGGTAGTATTTAAAAAAAAAAATTATATTGCCTACGGACACAACAGACCGTAGGCAAAAATGCATTGATGTATATTTGCCTACGGTATGAAAATAAGCTGTAGGGAAAAATGTTGATTTATGTATACCCATGTTTACATATTTTCCTACGGAATACAAGAGCCGTAGCAAAAATGTTTAACCCTACAACAAGCCCGACGGAAAAAATCCGTAGTCGTATATCTTTTCCTACGGAAGGTTCTAGTGCCGTAGGGAAAAATATTTAAACCTACGGAACTTTGTTTCCGTAGGGAGAATATAAGAGCCATTTACACTACAACAAGCCCAACAGAAAAAACAGTTGTATATATTTCCCTACGGAAGGTGCTAGTTCCGTAGGGAAAAATATTTAAACCTACGGCACTACTTTTCCGTAGGGAGAAGTTCCCTACGGGGTTTTTCTCAACGGCCTGCCTACGGACATTATCCGTAGGCCATTTATTTTTGCTTACGGACAAAATGTTTATGGCTACGGATTTTGTCCGTAGGGAAAAATGCTTTTTTTTGGTGGTGTAAAACTCTTAACCACTCGCTATTACCATTTAAATTATATTGCACATACACTCAAACTTATAAATTACCCACAAGTACAATTTCAGTTAAGATGAAGTGTAAAATGATCAAAATGCTCTTGTTATAGTATAATAACCATTCTACCATCATTTTAATTTTCCTACAGTCACTTCTTAGTGGGTGAAGGAATTCTCCGTTCACCCATCTTCTACGTACGTCTCACCCCTCACCTGCTAGAGACCAAAACCGTACCTGTCGGAACCCCTCTATCTGTTTGCACGCGTTTGGAAGATGGAAAAAAGAAAAGGAATCGTAGGATTTTAAGTGTTAGAAAATTTTTCTCTGCAAGTGATCGCCCTTTTACTTTAAATAGAAACCAATCCCGTTTTCCAGACTTTTTGTGTGTCAGCGGGACCCAGGTACCATTTGAACTTGAAACCTTCCTCCATTAGAGTTGTTGTCCCTTGAGAGAAGTGAGGAGAAAGTCTTGCCATGGACGTTCTGAGAAGTTAGAAACGATAAAAAGGTTCCTTCTCATACATAAACTGCTGTTGAAGACTGGGTCGATCTGGGTATTTTTCTAAAACGCAAAATACTATATCTTTGTTGATTCGATCTGGGAATTTTTCAAAAAAGCAAAATACTAGATCTTTGCTGATTTGATTAGAGCTACCATTCTACCAATCTGATTTGTTATTTGATTTCAAATGCAGGCGAACCCTTGAATAACCCTTTGTGCTGACTCTCGAAGATCTGAAATCAGTTCAAATCTTACACCTCCTTTTAGGATTTCACAGCTAGTGGTAGCCACTTGTTCTCTCTATATACCATGCACACATACTTCCAAGAAGGAGAACGGCTTCCAACCAAATGATTGATGGTTTTTTTTGGGAGCATCCGCCACGCTCATTGCCGCTGTGGGAGATGAGAGAGAGGGTTTTTCGGGACGATTTTCCGGCTGTGGTCACCGGCAGGGGAGAGGTGAGGTGTGGGTAAAAGATTCTTCCTTCACCCTCTAAGGTTGGCAGTAAAAAAATTAAAATGAGGACAGATTGGTCTTTATTCTATAATAAGAATATTTTAGTCATTTTACACGTCTATTTACCTAAAAGTATAACTATAAATAACTCTTTTTTTTTTTTTTTTCTTATTTTTAATTAAACTGTAAATAACTCTAAGTGTTGTAATTTAAGAGATAATAGGAAGTGCCATGTAACTTACTCTAAAATTTGCCATGTAACCATTTTATCTTATTGGAAAATCAACAGACACTTGGACCGCTTTTATTATTATTATCATTTTATTTTATGGCTAAAGCTTGAGTTGAAGGTTCTCTTTTGATTTCATACCTTTTGAAAACCAACCCCTACCCAACGTTAGCAAAAGAGATCATCGCCTTTTAGAAGAGAAGAAAACTGAATCCCTCACAACAAATAGTTTGAACCAGTAAGTTTCAGAAAAAAGGACGAAGAAATATTAGAAGCCATCACAACCGATTTCGCAGGAAGCAGGGAAGAAACTCAAGAGCCAAAACGACAAATTCATTGATGATTAACTCAAGATTCATTTATCGTTTCCAAAGAGACGGTGATAGAAGTTTAACGTTAAATGCTCCATTTAACGTTAAAGCCTAATGTAAGATTACAAGGGAAATTAGCAAGAATGATGCGTGCAATAAAGGAAGTAGTGGGAAACAATGAAGGAATTAGATTCCAACATGCGTACCGAGAGTCCAACTACGCTGCTGATTGGATGATGAAGACACCAACTTCTTTAGAGGAACCTTCGCGATTATTTCTAGATCCACCCCAAGAATTGGAGGAGATCCTACTGGCGGATAAGATTTGCATGCGTGATTAGTTTTCTTTTTCAGGGCTACTAAACCCCATTTATTTGTTACACAAAAAAAAAATAATAAAAAAATTAATGTCATTTAAATGACAACTGGTGATAGAAGGCTAACATAACTAACTCATAAATAAAAGAGAAAAATTAAGAATATTATTCGACGATTTAGATTTAGTTGCCAAATCTAATGGTAGATATTTAGAAACGTTCAGCTAAGAGAACTTGTGTAGAAATAGAACCTGGAGGTACTACGGTAGTTGCTCGTTGTGCAACTTGAATCAATTAGAAGCTTAGAGCAGAGGAATATAGAGGGGGAGAACACAACCCTATGGTCAGATCTAGTACGGCAAGTGAGGTTCAGATTTCTAAGTTCACGACCAAATCTAACTGCATCGGGGCACCTAGTCTCGAAGAAGTCAAGAGAGGTAAGTGGCCGTGCAATTACCGTCTTTAGCAACCCTTGCAAGTGTACCTCTTATGGTCAAGATGGTTTGGGTCCCTAAACCGGAACGGACCGTTGGGCCAAAACTTGTTTGAATAAGATTCGTTGTCAAGTCTCTGCAAAGGGACTTCTCGGTGCAGATGTCAACTGAGAAGTCAGGAATCACAGGGTTCGATGACACCCAACTGTTGCTCCTGACACTCAATGACACGCAACTGTCGCCTCATGACTTTTCAGCTGAAATGACGTTGGCAAGGGACTCAACGCATCTCCACCCAAACGTCGAGCACCTAGCATTTAATTCAGCATTGAATGCACTGACTCTCATTAAATGCCCGTTGACAAACTGGAAGCTTCTCATTCACTCCCAGACTGTCTCGAGTACCACGAACCTCCATTTTGCCTCATCAACTGAGGAACAACGTCACATCAAGATCAACTCTACACTGACCCCTTGATTCACCTACGAGATCACCAGTTGTCCCAAGAACCAAGTTCATCAACTTGCGATATCAGTCACATCCTGAAGCCACCTCAACCGTCCGTTCAAATCACTTGCATTGAAGGGCTGAGCCGAACATTCCACCATTTTAGGTATGGACCCAATGCTTAAATAGAGGGAGGACATACAGGTAAAGGGGACAAGCTTGAGCTCTTAAGAAAAATTCTAGTTTTTGTCCTTTTCTTTTATTATTCTTTTTTCCTTTTTCCTTTTTTGTATAGCCCACAGTGCCCTTTGCCGCCCTTTATTCCTCTCAGTCAACCCTCTAAGGCTCTGATGGCTGATGAAAATCATGAAATATTAAGCCCTACACCTACACCTACACCTACTCTAGGGGTTCAAGGCTACTCAATAAGTCAATAATCAATATTTGTTTTACTTCCCTTCCCTAAATGCCCCTAAATTCCTTTCCACATTGGTTTTAAGGTATCTGTGAGAAAGCAAAGTAGATTCAATGTAGCTGATTGACATTCATTTGTAGGTTTTTCTTAACCATGCATGGTGTATTCAATTTACGATTTTCTAGGTGATACCTGGACTCCCGAGGGGAGATGTAAGAAGAATTACCAACTTGACCCTTAATCCCGATGTTATATTTGGTTATTTTCTAAATCTCCCTTTGAGGGAGAAGGATAGATCGTTAGTGTGTGGATGCTTTAGAAGTTATAATTATTAGGGGTACATGTATGGTTAGGTTCCATTTGCATACTTGGTGGAATCTGGCATATCATAACTAAACCCTTTGCATGGTTCACGGTGGTAGTTTAGTTGCTTTTCTGACTTTGGTTTCATTATTTATTGTTTTGTCTAGTTTAATAATACCACTTATCTTAATCATTTTTATGAGCCTACAACGCTAAAAGAAAATTAACAATTTAATTGACTCTAATTAAAAGGGTGTTATCAATTGCGTGTGAACATGTTTAACCTAGTCCCATCCTATAGATATTTTTTATCTTTATTATTTGAAATCCATGAGCTTTTCATAAAAAGGTAATTAGTGCTACTTCCTCTAAAAACACTTGTCAATGGGCATCAATAGACCAGATCAACTGGGGACAATAGGATAACTGGTACACTAGTAAAAGATAGCATTATAGCAAGGACTGTCATGAAACACACCAATAGGCTTCAATTCAGCAATGTTTGACTATAGTGGAATGCTAAACCCTAAGGTTAGCATCCTATGCAAGGTTTATCCTAAGTAATAAATGGCTTTTTAAAAATCCTTTTTTTAAATTTTTTTTGGTGCTCTCCCCCCCCCCCCCCCCCTTTTTGTTTGAGATGGGCCAAACCGGTCCATTGTGGAAGTGGACTAGAGTTTGGGATTGCTATTATAAATAGCTAAGATGGGGTCCCTCCAATCGCTCAAGTTCTTTTGTTCTCTTCTCTCTCCACAAGAAAGAGGTACGATAGAAAGGTGAGGAGATTGGAAAAGGCTTCGTCACTCTGCAGATTTGGCATTCAAGGTTTGCATCGATCTTCTTCAATATACGTCTAGTGTAAGGTATGCCCAATACTTCCTAAATATAATATCGTATTCTAGTCCTTGCATGATTTTATTATTGATTAGGGTTTTGAGGAAAACCCTAGAAATTCCAACAATTGGCATTAGAGCCTTTCCTGCAAAACTAGAATCAATTGTTCGTTTTAATCATATTTTTTTATAGATCATATTATATGGTTTAAAGGGATCGATTTTCTTTTTAGAAAGGAGATATCCAATTATATTATTTGATTTTTGATTGGACTCAATGGGAGGATTAGGGTTTAATTGAAACCCTACATTAGGTTGATTTGATTGGATCCAATGGGAGGATCCTTACTTATGTTGATTTAATTTTGGATTAGATGAAATAGGAGGATCCAGAGTTTAATTGAAACCCTAAATTATGTTGACTTGATTTTGAATCGGATCCAATGAAAGTATTTAGGGTTTAATTAAAACCCTAAATCATTATGGAACTAGATTCTGTTAATTTGATATTATTTGGATACAAAAAAAAATTTTTGTTGGGATCCAAATGATAAGGGCAAGAGATGTGAATTTTTTGCGTGAAACTTGTGGTGAAGGGGGCCTCCCCGCTGCAAAAGGTTTTTTCATCAAAATAATAATAATAAAAAAAAATAATAATAATATTAATAATAATAATAATAATAATTAATAAATAAATAAATAAATAAAAAGGGAGAAAAGGGAGAAAAGGAAGAAAGAAAATAAAGATTTAATTTTGTATTAACCCCTTGTTGGTTGTGTTTTATATTAATAGATTGTGCATATTTTGCTTCTTGACTACAAATTTTGGATGGAGATAATAAGAGGAGGAATGTAATCCACCAAAGTGGCATCTCCCCCATCTTCTTAAATTTGTATTAACCCCTTACTGAATGTGTTTTATATTAATAGATTGTGCATATTTTGTTTCTCGACTACAAATTTTGGATGGAGATAATAAGAGGAGGAATGTAATCCACTAAAGTGGCATCTCCCCCATCTTCTTATTGTCTGCCACAGTAGTCAAAGTTTGGTGACATTTGCCCAAAGGTGATGTTATCTAAGTAACATTGATATTTGCACTCAAGTGAGAATGAATAATAATTTAAGAAATTTCATTAACCCAAAGGTAATGAGATTTTTGAGGATTATTGTTGCATTAAATTTTGGGTTAATATATTATGATGTTTTGGGAAGCATAATTTAGAAGTTCTTTATCACCCAAAGGTGAAAGGAATTTTCGAAAGTTATTGTTGTCCCGCGGTATTTGCAAGTTACATGTAAGACCTTGTATATTCTAACCCAAAGGTTGAAATATTACTTGGCCCGCTCATGTTGGCTAAGGCTTATGCTTTTAGCATGTTTAGTATGGTGTGATTTTCATAAGTTTCTTATCACCCAAAGGTGAAGGAATTTTAGAAAGTCATTGCTATTCCGCAGTATTTGTAAGATTACATGTGAGGCCTTATATATTTTAACCCAAAGGTTGAAATATTACTTGGTCAGCTCATGTTGACTAAAATTTTGTTTTTAGCACGTTTGGTATGGTATGATTCTCATACATGTATATCTGAGAGTGACGTGTGATTCTCATAATATGATCATGATATACTTGTTTCATTAACCCAAAGGTAATGAGATTTTTGAGGATTATTGTTGCATTAAATTTTGGGTTAATATATTATGATGTTTTGGGAAGCATAATTTAGAAGTTCTTTATCACCCAAAGGTGAAAGGAATTTTCGAAAGTTATTGTTGTCCCGCGGTATTTGCAAGTTACATGTAAGACCTTGTATATTCTAACCCAAAGGTTGAAATATTACTTGGCCGGCTCATGTTGGCTAAGGCTTACGCTTTTAGCATGTTTAGTATGGTGTGATTTTCATAAGTTTCTTATCACCCAAAGGTGAAGGAATTTTAGAAAGTCATTGCTATTCCGCAGTATTTGTAAGATTACATGTGAGGCCTTATATATTTTAACCCAAAGGTTGAAATATTACTTGGTCAGCTCATGTTGACTAAAATTTTGTTTTTAGCACGTTTGGTATGGTATGATTCTCATACATGTATATCTGAGAGTGACGTGTGATTCTCATAATATGATCATGATATACTTGTTTAAATGTCTGTTCTCACGTATGTTGATTATTTGAACTTTTGTTCTCCTCTTAAGATGTCTACTCAGGCTAATGCTTTGGCTTCCATCCCTACTCTTTCAGGGGAAAACTATAAAAGATGGGTAGATGAAATAAATGCTACACTTGGATTGCTTGATTTTGATGTGGCTCTAAAAGAGCCAAAGCCCGCTGATCTTTCCGCTGCAAGTACACACGAGGAGAAGCTAAAGCATAAATAATGGGTGACAGCCAACAAGAAAAGTTTAATTATAATGAAAAAGTCCATCCCGGAGTCCATGCATGACAGTGTAGAGATGAAGGACACTGTAGTAAAATATCTTGTAGAGATAAAAGCAGTGTTTGAGTTATCACAAAAGGGGGAGAAAGGAGAACTGATGTCCAAGCTAACTTCATCTACATTTGATGGTATGGGAAGTGTTAGAGAATATCTTCTAAAGATATCTTCTATTGCAAATAAATTAAAAAATCTTGGGACAACGATCGATGATGAATTTCTAGTTCATCTTGCTATCAAATCTCTTCCAGAATCATAAGCTACCCTTAGAACTTCACTCAATGCGCAGACAAAGAAAAAGACCCTGAAAGACCTTATTTCCATATGTGCTCAAGAGGAAAGCGACAAGAAAAGGACAAGAATCGAGACTATGAATCTGATTGAACACAACAAGGCATCTGCTAGTGGGTCTCATAAGAACAAACAATTTTCTTCCAAGAAAAACAAGTATCATCCATATAACAAGGAAAAGAAGAACCACAATGATATTACGTGTTACTGGTGTGATCAAAAGGGACATTTTAAGAGAGATAATGCACATAAATCTTGGCTTGAGAAGAAAGACTCTAAGGATGGGAAGAAAGAGTAATACAAGGGATGAAACCTTTTTCCCTTAGTAATCCTTAATTTTTTGATGATTGAACTTTGCACTCATCATCACGTTATTTGGTAGTTTGATTGATTATGTTCTTGATTAAATTTATGCTTGTTTAGTGGGAGAACTCAGTGAGAGTTAATGACTGATATTTATGATATATATGATGAAGGAATTATTTTCTTATGGAAGTTTTGATGCATGCATGAATTTAATTGTGCTTTATTGTTGTGATGTTTTGGAAATGGTATTTTACTATTGTCCAAATGTGGCTTTAGTCATAATTGACGGATTGACTATTGACCATGGCCTTGGGTCTAAATGTGTGTTGGCCTTGAATGTGATGGTGTTCAAGGCAACCCATGAATATGACGATATTCAAGGGTATGACGAAGGATCAATAAGGAATAATGTCGTTTATGTGATCACAATTTTTGAATATTCCTTGTTTATCTCATTTTGGTTTAGTTAGTAAGTAAACTTCTATTGTGACTGATAGAAAGAAATATGTCGTATGATGAGACATATATTCTACTATTGTCCGACATTAGTGAACTTGTTAACTAGATCAAGTATTAATGGCATATTTTTGTGATTGAGATTCCATGGCCACATCAATCGTAACAGAGCAATTAATCTAGCCCAAGTGGGAGATTGTTAGGTTTATCCTAAGCAATATATGGGCTTGGATTAATTACTGGGGTTAATAATTGATGGGGGTCTAAACACATCGGGCCGATGCACTGCCATTAGGATTGAGATGGACCAAACCGGTCCATTGTGGAAGTGGACTAGGGTTTGGGATTGTTATTATAAATAGGTATGATGGGATCCCTCCAATCGCTCAAGTTCTTTTGTTCTCTTCTCTCTCCACAAGAAAGAGGTACGGTAGAAAAACGAGGAGATTGGAGAAGGCTTCGTCACTCTGCAGATATGGCATTCAAGGTTTGTATTGATCTTCTTCAATATACGTCTAATGTAAGGTATGCCCAATACTTTCTAAATATAATATCGTATTCTAGTTATTGCATGATTTTATTATTGATTAGGGTTTTGGGAAAAACTCGAAAATTCACAACAACCAAAAAAAAAAAATCCCGTGTGTTTTTTTTTTTAATAAAATAAGAAAAAAAATATTTGATAGTTTTCAGCACCCTAGGCGAAATACTTTCCCACTAAAAGAAACCTACGTTCTCCACTCCATCAAGACTAATGGATTTTCCCTGAAACCCATTGCTTCATGCCACCATATTTCTCTTACATTTTATGCTGACATCCCTTATTCTCTTTCCTGCAGATCTTCTAACAGCTACTTTAAAGTTAAAAACAACTCTCCTTCCAATATTTTAGCATAGACAATCATATCTTATTTACAAACTTTCATTCCCTTCCTCGGTGTAAACCTAGCCTTTGCTCTAACTAAACCCTATGCGTCTTTGCCATAAAATAAAACTGTTGAACTTCAGGGCCTACTGCAACTTCAGATCTAAATGTCTGTGTCCTTGTATTCATCGATTTCATATGGTATAATACTTCAGCTTAATTATTTATAAAACACCATGATGTTTCCAGTCATCTCCTCCTATAAGCGTTGCATAGGCTTCGCATAGCTAAAATTATGATGAACCATTATGCATCAAATTTATTGCGTGGATGTAACCATTTTGTCTTATTGGAAAATCAACAAACACTTGAACCGCATTATTATTATTATTATCTTTCTATTTTGTTTGTTTTTTTTTTTTTTTTTTTTTTTTTTTTTTTTTTAGTTTGGTAATAAGTATATATATACGGAACCAACCAAGACTATTCCGTTCATAGCACCCGTAAGGCAAATTGCCCCACAACCAAGGGTTACTAGCCAAACCGTTGAGCACGGGATCGATAGAACTTTCCGGCCTAGAGCGTCTATAGAATTGTTAGACCCTTGGAACAAATACACATTTGCATCGGTCTATAGAATCAACTACCTTAGAACCTCCTCCTATTATTGAGAAACTTAACCACTGATAAATTATCGGAGTGGGCTTTAACGCACATAAATCCAGATTATAATTAAAGCCTCCAAAATACCTGCACGCAAACTTAGAGCTTCACCAAGTTCATCAGTCAAGCATCCTAATTTCAATAAATAATAAAATACCTAAAAAAAGCTATTTAATTGAGTTTTAATTGAGTAGAAAAGAGAGAAAGAAAAAAAAAACACTAAGTAGATAATTAAAATAAGAAATTCGAATGAAAATTCTATTCTAATTAGGAAAGCTGAGTGATATTTGAAAACGTGTTGAAAGAGAATGAACCTACTTATACATGTGATGAAAGAGTAATAAGAGAGCACAAACTCAACTACCTCACCATTGTGTCCATCAGAAAAATAACAAACCTTTAAGGGCAGTTTCGTCACACCAATCACTTTTAAGTAAGTAATCCTCAACTGAATAATCACACAAAACGTCTTTTAGAATATAATGTGATGTTTTTCAATCCAAGCTTTTCACAAATTTAATTGAGTCATTGACTAAATACAACTAAAGCTGTACACTGAGCAATGGTCATCCAAGTTTTTTTTTTTTTTTTGGTAATGGTCATCCAAGTTGAGGCCAACAGGAAGAAACACGGGACGTGGGGCCCACTGATTCCAACGACTTTTACAGTGGGTCGATGGAATCATGGAACTACGCGGCAATTGTCCTACCCTAGTTTTTGTCCTTTTCTTCTATTATTCTTTTTTTCTTTTTTCTTTTTCGGATAGCTCATAGTGCCCTTCGCCGCCCTTTATTCCTCTCAGTCAACCCCCTGAGCTTCTGATGGCTGATGAAAATCATGAAATATGAAGCCCTACACCTACACCTACACCTACACCTACACCTACACCTACTCAAGGGGTTCAAGGCTACTCAATAAGTCAATAATCAATATCTGTCTTACTTCCCTTCCCTAAATGCCCCTAAATTCCTTTCCTGGTTTATCTCATTTTAAAAATTATATTAAAACTGATAAATTGGAAAATAACCTCTGAATTTTTATTTTAATAGAGAATTGATAGGGGAGGGTTGAATGGGTGACTTCTTCACTAAAAAGTATTGATCCTTACCAAGTAAACAACCCTTCAATGATAAAATCCAAAAATGTACTTGTAAGTGTAGATGCATAGTGATTTAAATTGACCTGTATCAATTTAGAGGAGAAAAGATAAAAGATAATGCTATGCATTATCTTCATGAGGAAGTGATCTTAATTTTTTGATTAATAGTGTTTTTTACCACTACATCTTATTGAAATGGTTGACTTCATTCGATCGTGGAGAACATTTTGATTTTGGTTTAACCTAGGGAGGTGGCAACCCTATTTGATTGCCCTCATTGGGAAATTAAATTTGAGAATTCTTGATTTCTTGTGTGGGGTTATGTGTCCTTAATTGATTGGTCTCCACAAATTCAGTTCATCAAATACTCACATGCATTTCTTATTCATATCATAGATCTAGGTTCTCAATCTTAATGAAACTCAAAAATGAGACTTTGATCGAAATGGTATGATTAATCTAGCTGACTCCTAACCATGCTTAACTTTGGGCAAAGGATCGAACAACCGCCAATATATCGTGACTTCTCTTCAAAATTTTCTAATTACTTCATTTTTTTGGGTGAACATTTATTTATGCTTTTTTTTTTTTTTGGTAATTACTTTTACCCTTTCATTGATGAAAATTCCCTTATTTATAAGATTTTTTGGCCTAGAATTCCAGCACATGATTTAATCATCTAAAAATTGTAAGTTTAAATGGGTTAATTGGCATTAATGCCATTTCTTAATTCTTTCTCTATCACATGTCCATTTCTGCTAATGTTTCATTTGTCCTCAATTTTCATTAGTGGTGCACGTAATTGAGAGAGAGAAATTGGAATACTTTTTCGATTTGGTTAATGTGGGAGGGATTGATGTGTAGGAAAGACACTGTTTTTTTTTTTAAACTCTATTCAAACCTCCTCTCCTACACTTCCATTTTTTGCTTAAATCTTTTAATGATAGAAGGGAGACTCAAAAACTAACCAGTAAAGTCTGAGAGAGATGGCGAGAATAATAAGTAAAGCAAAAGGGTTAATAGGGAAGAGAAAGAGAGGGGAGGAGAGAGAGTGTGTGTGTTCGTGTATGAGACGGATGTTGCTGCCTATATATTGAGGTACTCTCATATTAAATTATATCCCACAACGACTGGCCTAATCGGAGGAGTGAAGAGATGTTTGAGGATTACTCAATTGATGGAGATGATGAAAAGGGAAAAGGGATTGACTGTTCTTCAAAGACTAAACAGGTCGTGACACGGCAGTTTTTTCCTAGGGAGGAACTGGAAATGGAAATAACCCCCGCCGAGGTTTCGCAGCCAATGAAGAAGAGTCGCCGGGGGCCCAGGTCTCGATGCTCCCAATATCGTGGTGTCACTTTTAACATGAACAGTGGCCATTGGGAGTCTCAAATATGGTTCTACTTCTTTCTCCCTTTCTCTGCCTTCAACCAAAATTATTCATTTGTTTCTTATTTAGCTCCCTTTGTTCTTGAATTGGAGGGACGGTCGAAAACAAGTTTATCTGGGTATGTGGGTAATAGAATCATCATTTTGAGAAATTTGTTTCTTGATTATTCCCTTCTTTTTTCAGTTACCGATATGGAACATGTTCTTTGGTTCTAGGTAGATTTGACACTGCTCATGCATCTGCTCGGTAAACTCTACTACTTTCTCTGTGTCTACCAATTTGGGTTTTCTGGTTCTCCTTCTAAAGATCAGTTCAAATTTCTTTTTACAGTGCCTATGACAGTGCAGCGATCAAGTTTCGGGGAGTTGGAGCATATATAAATTTCAGTATTGAAGATTATGAAGAAGATATGAAACACGTATGTGTTTGTTTCCATGAAATGGAGAGAGAATGGGAAAGATACACGCTTATCGCCAAATTGGCGCTTATCTTCTCTATTTTAGATTTTTATTAATGCTTGTTTTATTAATTAAATATTCCTTTTGGTCCCCCAACGTTAACCAAACACTATCGGTGGCTCGTTACAAAAAGTTAAATATGGGTTTTAAATATGGCTTTCGTCTTTGATCGTATGGGTTTATTGCCTTCGATGGATCTTGATGAAGTAGCTTTTAAGTGTTATTAATTTGTGATCTGGGGTGTGACAGATGAAAAATTTAATGAAGAAGAGTTCGTACATGTACTTTGCCGCCAAAGCACCAGCTATCCGAGAGGAAGTTCAGAATTTAGAGGTGTTATCTTGCGCAAATGTGGAAGATGGGAAGCTCGAATGACCAATTTCTTGGAAAAAAGGTAACTGAAAATCAAATTCATTTGCAAAACCTTAGTGCTCTAGAACTGGAAATTCTAATTCTCTGTCTAATCTCAATCACTTGCAGGTATGTGTATCTGGGTCTATTTGATACAGAGGTTGAAGCAGCCAGGCAAGTTCCTGATGATTTTAGCTTCTAGTTCAATTCCTTTTTGGTTTTCAAGGGTTTTAGTGTTTACTGTGAACACTGTAATCTTTAACAGGGCTTACGACAAAGCTGCAATCAAGTGCAATGGGAAAGAAGCTGTAACTAACTTCGATTCTAGCATTTACGAGAACAAGCTCAATTTGTTAGGTATCTCCTATTATGTAATGCAAGATTGGTCCTTTCTATGTCTGGTTTTGAGATTATTTCGTTTTCCTTTTTAAAAATATGGACATTTGAATCTAGGCAACGATGCCGAGCTCAACCTGAATTTGAGCTTGGGCAACTCAGCCTCTAAAAGAGATGCTGTTGAATCGAGAGATGACAATCGACCAAGCACCACCATGGATTATCAATCCTCTTCTTCGCCAGTGGCGTTTGAACCAAACTGGGGAACTTGCAACCAGGGTTTCAGGCACCCCCAGGTGACCTTCACCAACTTTCAACTTGAAATGAGTTTATTTAAAGAAAAGTCTGAAATTTTACTCTCGATTAGAGTAGGCTAACAATTACAAGCTGGTTTGGATGAGCAGGCGACGAGTCACGGCGGTTTTCTTAGAAAAGATAGGAGCAACGAAGGAGAGGGATATCGGCTACTTAGCCACACTCGCATTCAATCCCCGGCTGTCTCCTTTTTCAAGCCCAATGAGTTGCAGCGAAATGGGGAAGCTTCAGTGGTTCACGTCATGCAACATCACCATCATCCACTAAATTATCAAGTGGGTGTGATTGACTTTTGATCGATGAATTGGTTTGGTTTCTTATATCTTTCTTTGTTCCTAATTGTGTTTATGACTCTTTTGTTGCAGTTTGAGCTTACGAGTAATGGTGATGGAGGAGGGCTATCTCTAGCCCCTGAGGAGAGACACAGCAACATCAGTTTGGTTGGAACAACAGAGAGGGCAGTTAGTGGTGGCTGGGCAGCTTCAACTGCTGTTGCTGGATCACCCCAACTTTTCACAACCCCTGCAGCATCATCAGCCATCATCATCCATAATAAACCCTCAGGGCTAGCAGCAGAAGAATGACTTGCATTCTCTCGTGAGACCCACCTGAAAACCGCCCCTCCTTTCTCCCTAACAAGTCTTTCTGCTTTGCCATCTCTCTCTCTCTCTCTTTCTCCCTCCCTTCCTCCCTGTTGCACTTTTACTCATGAGTTCTTCATTGAAGATTTCATACAAACATCTGTTGGTTGGAATTGATACTACCAACTTCATGTTTTCAATCATGGAAACGTGAAGCACTGCCACTTTTCTTCTGTTCATCACTTTCTTTTGGACAGTCCATGAAAAAGAGACCAACCATGGTTATTCCATGGTTGGTATGAATTCAAATTAGATTAGGTTATTTCCCACTGTTTGTGGTGATATGGTTTGAATCCAAATTAGATTAGGTTATTTCCCACTGTTTGTGGTGATATGGTATGAATCCAAATTAGATTAGGTTATTCCATGGTTAGTACATTGTTGTTGAAAGGGATAGTAGTGGTGATGATTCATGACTGTGATGTTGGTTAATGGTCTTTTTATGTTTATGATCAAGGTATTAACCTGTGAACAAAATGGAATGAGCATTCCTGTTGAAACTGAAATTGAATCACTTGTTCCTTGAATTTTCTTTACACTGGGATATCACTCAACTTCAAGGGTTTTTACTTGGTGAGAAAATGACCATGATTAGGATCAAGAAAACATCAACATAGAACAAATGAGATAACTATTGTTGAATTTGCTACTGCAATACTTACCTGCATCTAAATCGCTTGGCCCGAAGACTAAAATAAGCAGAAAGAAAAAAATACTGCATAATACAATGTTAACCAAAGAAGAAAGAAAAAAAAAATACTGCATAATACAATGTCAACCAATGCAGGAGCGGAACCAGGATTCAATAGTGGGGGGGGGGTGAATAATAAAAGTTCAGATTGGGGAAGCACCAATTTTTTTTGCCACACATATTGTGTGGGCCTTTATAAGACCCATTAGGGTCCTATCTATGAATTATTTTATTATATTAGGGCTTGTTTGGTTACTTGAATCCAGAGATTTCAAATCTCTAGATTAATGAATCTGAGAATTATATCTGTTTAGTTGTAAAAATCTCCAGATTCATGAAATCTAGAGATTGACCTTTTTACACTAAAAACGTGAATCTGTAGATTTATGGGTAATGGGTGAAATCCAGAGATTTCAAAAAAGCTATACATTTGCACATTCACAAAAATCATGTCGATCAAATAGTTTTTTAGGATGAATCCACAAATTTCATTCCACAACCAAAAATTTAATTTTATAAATTATGACTCCATAGATTTGAAATCTCTAGATATTTGAAATCTCCAGACTAATGTAACCAAAAAGGCCCTTAAAGACGCCTACATATATTTTGTGGGGCCCACATATATTTGACAAAAATATGTAAATTATTGGTAATGATATTTTTTTTCAACAAGATATAGGTAAATTAAAGAGTTCAAAAAAAAAAAAAATACACATAACATCAACCCTAAAATGTCAGTTGCGAACCAAAAATTTCTTTTTTAGGTAAGAGATGCAAACCAATGGTAGTTAGTTTACCTTACTAACTATAGACATTTTATTTATAATATAAAATTAAATAACAAAAATTGTAGAAGAAATAAAGAAATAAAGAAATTGAAAAAGAGAAAGAGAACCTAATTGTGGAGAAGATTTTTTCCCAAATTTTCCTTAATCCACACTTATAGAATAAATAAAAAGAAAGAAATGGAAGAGAATAAATAAGAAGAAAAGAGGAGAGAGGAAGAAGAAAAGAGGAGATATGAGAGAATAAATAGGGATTGGGATCATTATGTATTGTAGAAATCTCTTTTGCAAAAGGTTTATTTGACTCTTCAAGAGATTAAAAATATAAATAAATATATTTAAATTTATTATATTGATAATTCTTTTTATTTGATAAACTAATCATATATGGTCACCTAGGGTCAAGTTTTATGATGTTTTTATTTTGGGGTTGTTAGGATATATTTGGTGGAGATGAATAGCCGTTCACGCCTTTGATCATTTTAACATGTTTTTATTCTGTGAAAATATTCCCATTAATAGATTGATTATTCTTTTATGCCACTTGCAGCATGAATTGATTTATGCCACTTGCATGAGCCACGTTTTATGTTAAATGGATGGAATCACTATTTGTTTGATTTATTTTGATATATTTTAAAAATGAAGTGAGAGTTCTAAGATGTGTGACACTAGAAGAGAAGCTCACCAAAAAAAGAAAGTGATGGTAGTAGAGAGCTTGGACTATTAGGTATGATCCCACCTAATGGATCAAAATATTTGCATGGAGAAGCATTTTGACTTCTCATCTCTACCAATCCACATTGGTCGTAAGGTATCTGTGAGAAAGCGAAGTAGATTCAATGTAGCTGATTGACATTCATTTGTAGGTTTTTCTTAACCATTCATGGTGTATTCAATTTACGATTTTCTAGGTGATACCTGGACTCCCGGGGTTAGATGTAAGAAGAATTACAATTTGACCCTTAATCCCGATGTTATATTTGGTTATTTTCTAAAATCTCCCTCTAAGGGAGAATGATAAATTGTTAGTGTGTGGACGATTTAGAAGATATAATTAGAGGTACATGTATGGTTAGGTTCCATTTGCATACTTGGTGGAATCTGGCATATCATAACTAAACCCTTTGCATGGGTTCACGGTGCTAGTTTAATTGCTTTTCTAATTTTGGGTTATTATTTTTTCTAGTTTAATGATACCATTTATCTTAGTCATTTTTATGAGCCTACCAGGCCAAAAAGAAAATTAACAATTTAATTGGCTCTAATTAAAAGGGTGCTATCAATTGCATGTGGAACATGTTTAACTTAGTGCCATCCTATAGATATTTTTTTATCTTTATTATTTGAAATCCATGAGCTTTTCATAAAAAGGTAACTAGTGCTACTTCCTCTAAAAACACTTGTCAATGGGCATCAATGGACCAGATCAACTGGGGACAATGGGACAAATCTGGACCCTCTATGAGGTGTGTCGTACAGGGTCTCCACCACATGGGATTGTTGGGATCCATCTGTCTCAGGTTCCTAAAAGTATTAAAGTTTATCATCCAACAAAACAAGAAGAAAAAAAAATCATGGAATTTATGAAAACGACTTGGCATCAAGTACAATAGATGGCGGTTATGTAATACTCCTTCCTATTATAGATTCAATACAAGCGTCTGTAACACATTAGGGTCTTATTTCCATGGTAGAGGAACGAAGAAGGTATCCTATAGAAAAGACACTTTCTTTAAAGGTCCAATTACAAAGGTATGGGTTCAAACAACAATGAGTTGGCTCGATTCTTGTTGTCATCATCAAAAGTGCCATGGCCGTCTCCATATTGGTATATACATTGTGACACTCGAGCAAAATTTGTAACCGTCCTGATAAATTGATGAGACAAACCGAGAGAATCATTATTATTGAATATGTCACCATTCATCTTATGCCATGTCTTATCAACCATATGGCATATATGCTCACGAGCCTTGTCTTCAGATGCACCAGTTTCATACATGTATGATTGTATTGACTTCAATGTATCACCTCTTTCTAGCTCGGCCTGCAAATTGTACAAAATTATATTAGTGTACAAGTTATTTCATATTCAAGGAAAAGCGTGATACCTGCTATTTGTGTGTGATGTATGGTACGTTCCCGCATTAGAGTAAAATTCTACACAAAGTAGTGAATCGTAAGCTCACATACGTACCGCAGAAGTACCAAGATCATCAGCAAGTCGAACTATCATGGATGAGTTGCGCAATAAACTCGGATCTTGTGATAAGCAAGCTAAGGCCTCCTTTGGGATAGCATGCGGCAATTCGAAAAAGGAATGAAATAGTACGACATTGCCTCCTGCTGAAATCACTGCATTGTTGAGGTACTCCTCCAGTGTTGTTTTATGTCCACTGTAATACCATTTTGCCTCTACTAGGTATGCTTTGCATAAATCTACCCACTGGCACATTAACAATAAGTAAATAGAAATTAGTGATTGTTAGGAAGGATTAAGCGCAACTACAAAAGGCTAATGAAATAGGTTGACATATATGCATATACCACTTGCTTGAGGAAAGGTAAGCTGTCAATTCCGTGTTCCTTGAGGTGAAAATAGGCCCTTTCATTAACAGTGTTGAAGAGAACAAATTAAGAAGCATATCTTCATATACTGTGGAAGTTTTTCCACTGCCTTAACATCCCATCTAGAAAAGAACATACTTTGAGTAAATTAATGAGGTAGCCAGGGAGCTTGCTATTAATGATATATATATATATATATATATATATATATGATAATCTATAAATAAATAATAAGATCATAAGGCAAATAACAGACCTCGCCACAGCATCAGTAAAGAGTTCAAGTTCCTCCAAGGTACCATAGACATCATAAACATCATCGACCAAAGTTATCGCTAAGCCGATCTTACACATATGTTTCCTAAAATTACTGAACTGAGGCTCAGGATTCATACCCAATGCCCATAAGTAACATGGGATCAGACTATCCCTTGAAAAACTCAACTGGTCTACAACGCCCAAGTTCTCCCACCACCTAAGAAGCACCGGTGAAAAGTGAAAGGATTAGAAGAGTTGTTTTGATGTTTTAGTTTCGATCCTTGAGTGTGTATATATATATAAATTAAGAGTAGTTGTTGGGGTTAATCTGGTAATTTGTATCTGTTTAGTGATGAACCGAACCGGTTTTGGTTCTTATGGTTCATGCCTTATTATATTAAGGGCTGGGGTTGGCTCGCACGAGATATGCAATTCATTTTTCTGTTTTTGGTTTACTTCTCTGCTACGGGTTCTTGAAGCTTCTTGAGGTCTTCCATGGCGTTCGTCTTCAGTCACCTGTATCTCTGGTTCTAGTTGGTTATTGGTGAAGAAAAGAGAGGGCTTCTGATCGCAAGAGTGAGGCGAACACTCGATGGTCTTTTGAAGATCAGTGGTTGCATATACCAGGTGTTTCATAATCCTTGCTTTCTTCTTCTAGATCTGTAATCTCCCATATATATAGTGGATTGGATTCATACCTGAATCCCGGAGAGTAGGCTATGCCGAACTCCGTCATCAAACTCATGTGTTTCTTCTTCTTCTTGCTTCCAATTTCTTGTTAAATCACACGATCGGTTGGCTTGACTAGGTTAGGGTTTATAGGTTGCTTATTTCATTTGATTCAATAGATAATTAATATGAGTTAATCACCTAATGCTAACGAGAATTGAGACCTGGGTACATCAGATTGGCATCAGAGCTGAGGTTACCTTGCTAGCCTGAGACAGCCGGTGTTTCGGTTCATTTTTTCTTGTGATTGATAATTAGATGGATTAGGGCTTTTGTTTAGTTCCTATATCTAATTCGATTCTATGATCTCATATTGCAATAGGTTAAATTATTGAATCATTTTTTTCCGATTATATAATCTGTATATGCTTCTGCTTCTGCTTCTGCTGATTATAATTCGGATGATTCTACTGCTGGTTATATAATCTGGTTTTTATATAATTTCAGCAAGTGTTAACCTGTTAGATTGATAGCCTATGTTTTTTGGTTAATATAGATTGATTTATTGCTTCTGCTGCTTACCATTCACAGTCTCGTTGATAATTTTTTTTTTTTGGTTCATTTCCAATGTTAATCTATATGAGGATTGGTGATTCGATTAGATTAATTTGCTGAATTAATCTCATATGAATATAGGTTGATTCTTGTTATATGTTGGTCATATATACCTCCCTCCTCGTATGTTACCAGTAGGTATTCGGTTCTAATTTTTATGACCTGTTTTGACTTTGTAATTGTGATAATCTATGTATGAGATTTATTCTGTTTTTATTAACTGTTAATTGATCACTGGTTATATAATTTCTGCTAGAATTTTATACAAGACTGCAGTAGTGATCTCAATTGATAACTTAGGCACTTTATTTGGTTTATATAGGCCTATTGAGTTAATAAATGTTTGATTAAATACTGCTGACACATGTATATGAGTAGATAATAAAATTGTGATTGATTAATTCTGTTTATTATATTTTTCAGAATTGTTTATGTCAGTATTGTGATTTAATTCCAATATATACTGATTGTGTGTGATTTATCTGCTTCAAAGTGGAGTTAAGCAAGGGTTTCTGTCTACCAGGGGAGGAGACTCCTCCCAGTGTGGTTAGTGTAGTTACCACAGGCTCTAGTAGAGCTGTAGGTCTAGGGGGGAACCCTAGCTACCTAAGTTTGGATACTCCTATGGGGGGTTCCAGGGTAGATATTGAGAAGTTTGATGGCACAGGGGACTTTGGGATTTGGAAAAGGAAGGTTCGAGCTTTAATGGCTCAGCAAAAGCTCCTAAGATCAATAGATGACCCAGATGCTTTCTTTGAAAGTATTGATCCAGTCTTGAGGACTGAAGTGATGGAGAATGCAATTGGTTGCATGCTCTGGAACATCACAGATGGGGTTATCAGGTGTCTTGATGATGATGACAACACTCCTATTAAACTTTGGAATAAGCTTGAGCAGATCTATCAGAAAAAGAATCTAGGTAACAAAATTTATTTGAAGGAGAGGTTGTATGGGTTTAAGATGGACCCTACAATCAGCCTTGACAAGAACCTAGATATATTTAAGAAGCTGATTCAAGACTTAGCTAATACAGGGGAGAAGACTAAATTGGAAAATCAGGACTTGTCTGTTATCCTATTGGATTCACTTCATAATGACTATCTTGTTGTTAAGAACTCAATCAAGTATGCAGGTCAAAACATTTCCCTAGAACAACTGATTGATGCCTTAAAGAATAGGGAGTCTGAACTATTGGCTTCTGGTATGACTAAGGGCAGTGGGGAGAATCTGTTTGTTAAGGATAAAGGCTCTTACAAACAAAGGAGACCCAAAGGGAAGGGAAAAGTATTTGAAAGTCATGAGAATAACAATAAGAATAATAATGGGAACAACAAGTCTGATGCAAACCTCAAGAAATGCTTCTTTTGTAAGAAAGTAGGACACTTTAAGAAAGATTGTTTTGCATATAAGAGAAAACTGCAAGAAAATGAGACAACTAATAATAATGTGCCTAATTCTGGTGAAATAAACATGTTTGAGGTCCTTTGATGACTTAGGTGCTTTCTGTGTTAGCATAAACCTTGTTTTAAGACCTGGTTGTTTGGGTTTCCATTGGGTGCATACTTTGGTTTATCCTATTTTGTTCCTTTGTTAAAAGGAGGTGGTCTATTTATCTTTAAGGTGATATGCTTGTGTAAGGAAGTTGTTTATTTTTTCATAAATCTGAGACAACATGTTTTATGCCTGTTTTTTCTATTGGTTAAGATATACCTTGTTGTGTGAGAATTCTTGACCAATTATGATAGTGATGGCATGTTATGTATTTGTTGTTGTTTTGTACTCTCATGGATGCTTTTATTGGCATTGGTATACTTGTCTGACTGTTTTTTTTGTAATGCTAGAGTGGTAATAGGTGGTGTTGAGACTGTTTATTACAGTTGGTTACACATGAGGATTCATATTTCACTTGTTATAGCATTAGATATATCCCTGGTTGTTTGGAGAGGTATAGTCTCCATATGTAGCATGAGTGCTAGTTTTTGACACAGTGTTGTCAAGTGTTTGGAGAGGTTGGTCTCCAGGGGGAGAGGTTTGTTCTCCAGTTCAGCATTGGTGCTGGTCTTGACATAGGTGTTGTCAAGAGAGTGTGTCCTCACAGGTTGGGGTTCACATGAGATTCAGGGGATATGGTTTGTCAGCTTGTATGTTTTTTGATTTGGGAGTAGTTATTGTCAGATTTATTGAGTTGTCTGGTAAAATGACTTGCACCAGTTTTATTGGTTAGATTATGTCTTGTTTGCAGTTATATTTTTATGTGGTTATTGAGTCTGGTCTTGTTGGTCAGAGTTGTCAAGTCTTATTGAGTTTACTTCTTTTATCTCTGGTTTGGTTTCTACTCTAGGTGACCTAGATGTGTCTAGTTGTGACTTGTACCCGTCATGTGTAGTGAGTGGGTGAAGAGGTCTTGGTTTGAGTAGTGGTAGTAAGCCAGTGATGGATTGAGGAAGTGTTATTGCCTATTTGGGTTTGTTTAGAATATTTTCATCTTGTTGGTTAAATGTAAGGCTATTAGAATGTTTGATATCCTGAGTTACTCTCTTCATTATTTTAATGGGTAATTGGATACTTGTTGTCTTTCTTTACTTTAGTGTGGAAGAAAGAAAGATTTGCAACTTCTTTAGGCATTTTAACAACTAAGTTTGGAAATATGACTTGTTAATGAATTCTGTTGTGATTTCATTTGAATACCTTTGGCATTGATATATAAGACTTGATGGTTGAGTTTTTTGCATTGTATTTGCATTTTAGGTTGACAGTTGCCTCTAGTTTCTCATTTCATTTTCTATGTCTTATATCTGCATCTATGTGGTTTAACATATTGATTGCATGTTTGTATTCCTTTGGGAAGGTTTTAAAATCAGAATTTGAAATGAAAATACATGGATTTGTTAGGAATTTCCTAAGTTTTGGAATCTACTGATTGAGGGGGAGAGATTTATGCTTACTTGTTATGTTTTATATATTTGAATTGTTTAAATCTTTTTTCTCTAGTTGGTTAAGTTCTCTTATGTATCATGTGATATGTTTTAGACTTGACTTGGCTTATATTGTAAGCATTTGTAGATTTATGGGCTGTATTGATATTGTCAATTATGTCAAGATCCATGTTGTTCATCTGTTGATGTTGTAAGGTTCTGTTAATCTAGGTTGGTTTTGGATATCACCATGGATTTCTTGAAGTTATACTTGTCTCTTGTTTAAAGTCTTACTTGTTTTAATTCATATATTTATTATGCTTTGGTTAGCATGAGTAAGTCTATGTGGTGGGTTATTATCTTTTGTGGAGATTGTATACTTGTTTTCATTTATCTATGGTGTGGTGATGTCCAGGTATGTTTGTGTTTGTTAATCAGGTTTTTTGCATATGTTGCAGTTTTAGGGGAGATGCTGCCCAAATTTTTATAACTCTTATTCTGTTTATCTCAGTTTTGAGATATATGCCTAGTGTGTGCATGTGTGCTCTTTATAGTTGTATGAGTGAGTTATGAGTTATGAGTTATGTTTAGGGTTTTCTCTACCTAGTGCATTCTGTTGCATGGTATATCTGCATGGAGTCATTAGTGTTGCATGGTTAGTGTGTCTAGGTATTTTGCATATTTTTATTTGCTTTGTACTGTGTTTTTCTTTTGTCTTGTGTGTGCAGGTATACGTGGATGATGACGGTCGCATCCAATTCACTATAGTTAGTTCTTTGGGGAATACAGATTAAGGGGGAGAATGTTGGGGTTAATCTGGTAATTTGTATCTATTTAGTGATGAACCGAACCGGTTTTGGTTCTTATGGTTCATGCCTTATTATATTAAGGGCTGGGGTTGGCTCGCACGATATATGCAATTCATTTTTCTGTTTTTGGTTTACTTCTCTGCTACGGGTTCTTGAAGCTTCTTGAGGTCTTCCATGGCGTTCGTCTTCGGTCACCTGTATCTCTGGTTCTAGTTGGTTATTGGTGAAGAAAAGAGAGGGCTTCTGATCGCAAGAGTGAGGCGAACACTCGATGGTCTTTTGAAGATCAGTGGTTGCATATACCAGGTGTTTCATAATCCTTGCTTTCTTCTTCTAGATCTGTAATCTCCCATATATATAGTGGATTGGATTCATACCTGAATCCCGGAGAGTAGGCTATGCCGAACTCCGTCATCAAACTCATGTGTTTCTTCTTCTTCTTGCTTCCAATTTCTTGTTAAATCACACGATCGGTTGGCTTGACTAGGTTAGGGTTTATAGGTTGCTTATTTCATTTGATTCAATAGATAATTAATATGAGTTAATCACCTAATGCTAACGAGAATTGAGACCTGGGTACATCAGTAGTGCTAGCTAGATATATACAGCATGAAATAATGGATAGCTAAGACATATATACCTGGATAAATCAGCTAGATTCTCCTGATGCAATGCTTGGACAATGTTGAAATCCAACTTAGCTAGTTGGAGTAAAGGGGGAGGGGGTTTTTTTTTTTTTTTGTGGTTTCTTTTTGCCCGCGGGGTTTTTTTTTTTTTTTCTTTTTTGTGGGGGGGGGGGGGGGTGGGGTTTTTTTTTTTGTTTTGTTGGTTTTTTTTTTTTTTTTTTTTTTTTTTTTTTTTTGTTTTTGTGTGTGTGTTGGGGTTGGGCGTGGCGGGTTTGTTTTTTTTTTTGTTTTGGGGGGGGGGGGTTTTATTTTTTGTTGTGGTGGTGTGTGTTGTTTTTTTTTTTTTTTTTTTTTTTTTGTTTTTTTTTTTTTTGGGTGGTTTTGTTTGTGTGGTGGTGTTTTTGGTGGTTTTTTTGGTGTTTTTTGATAGGAAGATAAAAGAGAAGAGAAGTTCATCATCAAGATGGGTTTGAATGCTAGGGTTTAAATATATTATATCTGTGATCGTATTATCAAAATCTCATGCCCTAATATCTTGTGGACCGAACATACAAGGGTATTCAAACATCAGAGAAGAAGAAGACATGATTACGGAGTTCGGCATATGCCTACTCTCCGGGATTCAGGTATGAATCCAATTCACTAAGTCTTTGGGAGTTTACAGATCTAGAAGAAGAAAGAAGAGAATACGAAACACCTGATACAAGCAACCACAGGTCTCCAAAGTACCATCGAGTGTTCGCCTCACTCTAGCAATCAAAAGCCCTATGTTTCCTCCTTCAAGCACCAGGGATAACCAGAGCTACAAGCATTCGAACTCGACGGCCATGAACGAAGCTTCAAGAGAGCTCCAAGAAGAACCCGTAGAACAGAGAGAAAATATCTCAAAAATGAAATCGATTTGCACGCAATACCCCTGAACCAACCCAGCCTTCTTAATACAATAGGCTGTGAACCAAATGAACCCAACCGGTTTGGTTCATGACTAAAGCAGTACAAATACCAGATTACCCCTAACAATCTCCCCCTTAATCTGTACACCCAAAATGACTATAGTGAGCTGGATGCGACCGTCATCATCCAAGTATACCTGCACACACAAGACAAAAGAAAATCGCAGTACAAAGCAAATAAAATATGCAAAATACCTAGACACACACTAACCATGCAACACTAATGACTCCATGCAGATACACCATGCAACAGACTGCACCAGGTAGAGAAAATCCTAAACATAACTCATAACTCACTCATATAACTATGAAGAGCACACATGCACACACCAGGCAAATATCTCATAACTGAGACAAACAAATAAAGAGTTATAAAAATTTGGGCAGCATCTCCCCTAAAACTGCAACAAATGCAAAACCTGATAAACAATCAAATAACAACAAGACACACACCACAATCCAAAAAACAAGTAATATACAACTCAAAACTACAGAACATATGTACTAAAAGACAACATCACCAATTCCCAACAAATCAAGACAATGTAGAAATTTAGAAAGAGGCAATGACTTAGTACCACAGTCTGCAGGATTATGCTCAGTACTTACCTTTTCAACTAAAAGTGAACCATCAGTTATTTTATCCCTGAGAAAGAAGTATTTAATGTCTATATGTTTGGTTCTGTCATGATAAACAGGATTCTTACATAAAAAGATAGAACTCTAGTTATCAATAAAGACAACAGGTTTAATCTTCAAAATACCAAGTTCACATAACAAACCATTCAACCATATACTCTCTTTAACACATTCAGATGCAGCAACAAGCTCAACCTCTGTAGTGGACAAAGCAACTATAGGCTGTTGTTGCACCTTCCAACTGATGCAATTACCAGATAACAGAAAGAAATAAGAAGATAATGATTTCCTGTTATCTACATTACTAGCATAATCTGAGTCAGTATATCCTTCAAGAATAAGATCACCAGGTGTGGACTTGAACACTAAACCTTTATGAACAGTACCTCTCAAATACCTTAAGAGCCACTTGAGAGCAAGCCAATGTTCTTTACCAGGATTAGACATAAACCTACTCAGTACACTAACAGCATAAGCAATATCAGGTCTAGTACATATCATGAGATACATAAGAGAACCTAAAAGACTAGAATAAGGGATCTTTGACATTTCACTTTTTTCAAAGTTATTCTTAGGACAATGATCATTTGAAAGTTTAAAATGTGCAGCTAAAGGAACATTTACATGTTTACAATTAAGCATGTTAAACTTCTCAAGCACTTTCAATAAATATAATCTCTGACCAATGAACATAGTATCCTCCCCCTTATCCCTATAAATCTCAATCCCTAAAATTTTCTTGGCTGTCCCAAGATCCTTCATCTCAAATTCAGATTTCAGCTTGTTCTTAACATCTTGAATAAGACTAGAATCAACACAAGCAATCAATATATCATCAACATAAAGTATAAGATACAACACAATAGAATCTGAAATGAGAAAATATAGGCAACTGTCATAAATACTTTTCTTAAACCCTACACTCAACACAAATGAGTCAAAACGTTTGTTCCATTGCCTATGAGCCTGTTTAAGTCCATAGAGAGATTTCTTCAACAAGCAAGCTTGTGATTCATCTCCAGCTGCCGAGATGCCTAAAGGTAGTTGCATATATATCCTTTCTTCTAAATTGCCATGAAAAAAGGCAGTTTTCACGTCCAATTGCTCTATAGTCATTTTGTTCTGAGCAACAAGGGACAACAACAACCTTATAGTCTTATACTTGGCAACCGGAGAGAAAATTTCATCATAATCCACCCCTTCTCTTTGAACAAAACCTTTTGCAACAAGTCTGGCCTTATATCTTTTGGAATTATCAATTCCATCATCCTTGATTTTAAATATCCACTTACAAGGTAATAACCTTTGATCCTTGGGCTTCTGAACTAGTTCCCAAACCTGGTTCTTATTTAATGAATCTAATTCATCATTAATGGCTTGAACCCATAAATCTTTATCTTTGGAACCCAAAGCTTCTTCATAGGAACTAGGTTCATCTAACCCAATATCAGAGACAGAAATATTAGTCTCATGTGCAAAGTTGGCTACATACCTTCTAGGTGGCTTAACCACTCTCCTAATTCTATCCCTAGCCAATGGTAACTACTCAGATCAGGAACTTCTTCCACCTCTCCAGTGGAAGTCTCAGGAGAGGGCAATGACCCACTCTCAATCTCAGAAACTACAACCTCAGACTCTTTATTACCAGAGCTAGGTTGAGGGGAAGTCAAGGGTCCTTTAGGTATACTAGAATCAAGAGTCTGAGCAGGACTTAAGAAAACATCAGCCTGCCCTAAATCAAATTGAGTGAAGTCTGTTATTCTTTGATCAAGTGGATTCAAATTGGTATTGTCAATGGAAAGACAAGGGAACACACTCTCCCTAAAGAGAACATCCCTACTAACAAAGGTCTTAACACCAGGCACAGTCCTATCCCATAGCTTATATCCTTTCACCCCCTCAGGATACCCTAGAAAGATGCTCTTTTTACTCCTGGGTTCTAATTTACCAATGCTCTGATGAGCAAAGGATTCACACTCAAATACCCTAAGGTAACTAAGACTGGGAGGTTTACCCCACCACATTTCCTCAGGGGTTTTAAACCCTAAGGTAACAGAGGGACTCCTATTGATTAGGTGAACATTGTTGTAATGACTTCACCCCAGAAAACCCTTAGGTACCCCCCGAACCGATGAGCATACATCTAGTCTTGTTTAAAATTGTCCTATTCATTCTTTCAGCAATGCCATTTTGCTGAGGGGTGTATTTAACAGTCCTATGCCTTTGAATCCCTTTGTCATTACAAAATCCATTAAACATTTCATTAACAAATTCTAATCCATTGTCAGTCCTTAATGTTTTAACTTTCTTTTCACTCAAGTTTTCTACCAAAGCAACCCAATACTTGAACTTTTCAAAAGTTTCATCCTTGGTCTTCAATAAGAAGATCCACACTTTCCTAGAGTAGTCATCAACAAGGGATAAGAAATAAGAGTTTCTACCATAAGACAAGACTCAAGCGAGGTCCCCACAAATCAGCATGTACATATTCTAATATATCCCAGGATAAGTGAGACCCAGCTCCAAAGCTTAACCGGTGCTGCTTACCTAAGACACATGACTCACAAAACTCTAAGTTATCAATGACATCCTTGCCAAACAGGCCTTGTTTACTTAGAGCTTGCATTCCTTTATTGCTTATGTGTCTTAGCCTAGCATGCCACACACTAGTGATATTTGACTCACTTGACAGACAACAAATATTGGAGATATTATTTAGGAATGTACTACCATCAAAAACATACAAACCAGACTGAGAAATGCCCTTTAAACATACATGAGATCCCTTAGATACAGAAAGACTACCCCCAGAGATACAAGTTACAAACCCAGCACTGTCAAGGCTACTAATTGAAATCAAGTTTCTCTTTAAGTCAGGTATGTATCTAATATCATGTAAGGTGAAAACAGATTTATTGTGATTCAACAATTCAACAGAACCAATACCAACTACATCACATAAATCATCATTTCCCATCATAACTTTGGCATTATTCAACTCAGACAAGTGTGTAAACCAGTGTATGTGTGGACACATGTGATAAGTACAACCTGAATCTAAAATCCATCCTTCTTGCCTACTAACCTCAGATATGGTAAGCACCTCACTGATGTCTTCATAGACATTGGCTTGACCATTCTTGGGTCCAGGCATATCAGAATGGGAAGTCTCCAATTCCTTCATTTTCCTTTTATATGCAAAGCAATTTTTCTTAAAGTGTCCTACTTTCTTGCAAAAGAAGCATCTCTTGAGGTTTGTATCAGACTTGTTGTTCCCATTATTATTCTTATTGTTAGTCTCATGGCTTTCAATTACTTTTCCCTTTCCTTTGGGTCTCCCTTGTTTGTAAGAGCCCTTGCCCTTTACAAACAGGTTTTCCCCACTGCCCTTAGTCTTACCAGAAGCCAATAGTTCAGACTCCCTATTCTTTAAGGCATCAATTAGTTGTTCTAGGGAAATGTTTTGACAGGCATATTTGATTGAGTCCTTAACAACAAGATAATCATTATGTAGTGAATTCAATAGGATAATAGACAAGTCCTGATTTTCCAATTTAGTCTTCTCCCCTGTATTAGCTAAGTCTTGAATCAGCTTCTTAAATATATCTAGATTCTTGTCAAGGCTGATTGTAGGATCCATCTTAAACCCATACAACCTCTCCTTCAAATAAATTTTGTTACCTAGATTCTTTTTCTGATATATCTGCTCAAGCTTATTCCAAACTTTAATAGGAGTGTTGTCATCATCATCAAGACATCTGATAACCCCATCAGTGATGTTCCAGAGCATGCAACCAATTGCATTCTCCATCACTTCAGTCCTCAAGACTGGATCAATACTTTCAAAGAAAGCATCTGGGTCATCTATTGATCTTAGGAGCTTTTGTTGAGCCATTAAAGCTCGAACCTTCCTCTTCCAAATCCCAAAATCCCCTGTGCCATCAAACTTCTCAATATCTACCCTGGAACCCCCCATAGGAGTATCCAAACTTAGGTAGTTAGGGTTCCCCCCTAGTCCTACAGCTCTACTAGAGCCTGTGGTAATAACACTAACCACACTGGGAGGAGTATCCTCCCCTAGTAGACAAAAACCCTTACTAGGCTCCACTTTGAACCCAGTACAAGACACTAATCAGTATACAAGAATACTATTCACAAATACTGATTAACCAATTCTGAAAAATAAAAGATTATTCTAACAAAGAGTTAAATAATCAATATTAATTAATCACAAAAACATAAGCTCAATTTATACAAGTTACAGCAACCTAATAATCAGATGTTAACACCACAGATCAATACACACCAAGTATTAGATCAATATTAACAAGAGAATTTAGACAGCAGATAGTATAATCAGAGAGGCAAAAATAAATGAGATTAATTAAACCCTAATCATATCAGAATTATCTACCTATACTCAGATTGTCACCCAACAGGTTACAAAAACATTAACAGAGTATACCACAATTGTATGAAACAGTTTTAACAGAGGTTTTATAGAACCGAATCATGATCATAGCACATTCATCTCATATGAAATGAAAACAATTTCATAAGGTTAACAATTATGACAAAAATTGAATAGAAACTATAAGAACCGAATTGTTATTCATATATCAGAGGTATAAGCAGCGAAAGAATTTAAAGAATTTAAGAATTTAACCTGAGACAACCTTAAACCGTATAAGCAACCTTCAAATTTAGGATTTAAATGATTCAACAATACCTAAATGAAGCAGGGAACATGACTGAGATGGCTCTGATGCCAATCTGTGATCGAATTATCAAAATCTCATGCCCTAATATCTTGTGGACCGAACATACAAGGGTATTCAAACATCAGAGAAGAAGAAGACATGATTACGGAGTTCGGCATATGCCTACTCTCCAGGATTCAGGTATGAATCCAATTCACTAAGTCTTTGGGAGTTTATAGATCTAGAAGAAGAAAGAAGAGAATACGAAACACCTGATACAAGCAACCACAGGTCTCCAAAGTACCATCAAGTGTTCGCCTCACTCTAGCGATCAAAAGCCCTATGTTTCCTCCTTCAAGCACCAGGGATAACCAGAGCTACAAGCATTCGAACTCGACGGCCATGAACGAAGCTTCAAAAGAGCTCCAAGAAGAACCTGTAGAACAGAGAGAAAATATCTCAAAAATGAAATCGATTTGCACGCAATACCCCTGAACCAACCCAGCATTCTTAATACAATAGGCTGTGAACCAAATGAACCCAACCGGTTCGGTTCATGACTAAAGCAGTACAAATACCAGATTACCCCTAACAATATATACCTTGGTTCACCTCATACCCATGTTTTCTAAGGAGCCTAAATCGAAGAGCTGTAGCATGGAGACTAATTTCCATATCTTCCGTGGAAACTATGGTGTCGAGGGCCTTCTTGATATCCTGCTCAAAGATGTACCCTAACCCCAGCCTCTCTATGTCATCAATCAACTCTAGCAGACCTAACTGGACACCCTTGGCTCCAGCATCAAGCCTAAGTCTTACTTTTTCTTCCAGTTTCTTGGTTTCGCTCTTGTACGACTCTTCCTGTAGAGAAATTCTGTTAGCCAATGATCGAAGTAGAGTAAAAAGCTAAAGTCAGGAAGAATAATTAAGGATTATTAATGTGATAATTAGCTACCTTGTAACCACTGTTCAAAGATTGCACAAAGTCGAAATCCCATATGCTACGCTGGTAATTTGCTGTTCGTCTTTGATCAGTGGTCGTCAGCTGGGAGGGATATGAATGCTTGATGTTGTTGCAGCAAGGGATTTCATGCTTGATGGAATCATCCAATGATGGATGGATATAGGGTTTTTTGGGGAGATTGATCCTATGAGGGAGAAAGCTAGCCAGCAACTTTGGTAATGCAAGAAGCTACTCTGGAGGATGATTGATGGAAACTCCTCTACTTGCCATGCAGTGTCTCTCCCACTTTAATTCTATATATACTAGTAATTCCATCATGATAAATGCATGCTTGGATTATTTTAATGAAAATCCATTTACTTTAGAGCTCCAATGCATATTGTAATCGTGATGATTCTTTCTCAATATGTAATTTAATAATAATATTACAAGTAGTTATACTACTGTATAATCTACTAATATTGGTGTAGATCTCATCTCATAATGATGATAGGTACTTCTACTTAATTGATTACATTCTTCGTGAACAAGTATATAGATAGGGGTGTAAACGGATCAGATTCGGATTGTTGTTATATGCAAATTTAATTGTTAATGGATATGTCATAAAATATCTTTTCCAACTGAGTAGATGACTGAACAAAAGTTTTCTTCACAATTTAAGTTATTTGTTTAAACGATTCTGTTTTGTCACTAAGGTTAAAACAATGATGATCAATTTCAATTTAATTAATAAAATATTCTTCTAGACTAGATGTTTGTAGTATAGATGGTTACGATTTTTTTTTTGGTAATATCTGAGGTTTATCCGGGCCAGCTAACGCACACCTTGATTACATCCTCAAAGGGAACTTTTTCGTTCGCAAGAGTTAAACCCATAACCTCTCTACTGAGAAATATAAATCTACCACTCTACTAACACGTATCATGCATCTTTTAAAAGACTTGTTGGGAGTATTGTTGAAATAAACATTTTCTTCATTTAAAACGGAAAAACAAAAAAACCAACACACGAAAAAAAAACAAAAGAGACATTAGATGATGTGAAGTTTCAAAATGTTCTGAGAAGATGGGCATCTTCTTTTTATTTGTTTAAACGATTATGTTTCATCACTAAGGTTGAAACGACTACGATCAATTTAACTTAATTAAAAAAAAATTCTCCTAAACCACATTTTTAATACATATTATTAGAAAGTAAAAAAAAAAAAAAAAAAAATTCATGTTATACCTCTCACATCTTCCCTCTTTTGAGTGGTTTGATTATTTTAAAAGATTTGTTAGGAGTAGTGTTATACTAAATCTCTTTCAAAAAAAATTTCTAAGAAAGAGTGATATGATGTTCCATATGTCTCCTCTCATTAACGAGTAATGGTGCCTCTAACATGTGTTGATGTCCATATGCCTAACATAAGTTTTATATAAAAAACAAATTTATTTGTTGATGTGAGCAAAAAGTGATAGACAGACAAAATATGACGTTAGATTAAGAAAAAAAATTAGGTGGTTCATATGGTATTTTCTTTCATGTGCATCTTTCCTTTTTAGTTTTCTTATTTTAGAGAGGTGGTTTTTTTCTCCTCCTTTTAGAGTTTCATTTGCTGATGCTATTTTTATTTGATTATGTTGTTGGCTTTCATGGTGTAAGAAACAAAGCTTCTATCTAAACAGCAATTTGGCTCTTATTTGTTATTTTTCATTCGATCTTTCTGAGCATAATATGGTTTTAGTCTTAATTATATGTGCTTTTCAAAGGATACTGAGCTAGCTACGGCACTTGGCGGTTTTTTTAAGCAGGTTTAGGCTTTTTGTTTTTCCTATTAGATTAATGGGAACACGGCACTCAGTGTCAGTATGACTTCAAGCTAAAAGAGCTGAGACATTGAAAATTGAAAACATTATCCAAAAATATATATATATATATATATATATATATATATATATATATATATATATATATATATATATATATATAATTGAAAACAATTCTCAATGTAGAAAAATTCAGGGTTTACAAAAACATATGTGATAACTTCGGGGCACAATATTATTAGAGCTATATATGTTGATGTCTTTGGAAAAATTTCAAAGCACTATATGAGTGGGAAACTTTAACTCATAGAGTTTTTCAATATCAAGCGAGGACAGTATAGGTCTTATATTTATATAAGTGTAACTGAATAAATGGAAGAATAGGTCAGATAGAGAAGATCTCTACCATCAAAAGATACTTAATAGTGGTGCAATCGTGCAAATCCTTTCCATTCAACCGCCCGTCCTCCCGATTTCCCTACCCTCACAATATACATGGGTAGACCTTGTGTCCGGCTTATGCAAGTGTGGGGAGATGGGAGGACGCCTAGATCTCCACTCTCCTCACAACCTTTTAAGTAAATTTTAGCTGGTATATATGTCTCCGCAATAATCAAAAAAATCCTTGGTTAGATGAGGGAGCTATATAGAAATAGGGAGTAAAGTAGAGAGGAATTTTGTGCGAGTTGGATACAAAACGAACGAGCTTCTTGCAGGAGACTTGGAGAACATGAAGTTAGGTGACAAGGTTTTTCGACAAATGGATTCCATAAAATCCATTTCTTCAATGGGCTTCGCATGAAAGATTTGGGCCTTTTTTGTATCAACTCTCTTTCTCTTCATTTTTTTTTTTTTGGGTATATTGGATATCAATATTAAATCCTATGTTTGTTTAAAATAACAAAAAAATCCTTTCAGAAATTCATAATAGATCTTTTGTTTATTATGGATTTTTAGTCAAAAACTTATTTTATTTATTTTATACATGCCACTTAAAATACAAATGTAAATTGAGGATATAATATTAAATACACATTCATTTTGTGAAACTCTATTGTTTATGCATTCGCTTACTCGAAAACCTTAATGACATATTTTATTTTTTATTGATTTTATTTTTATTTTAGCATGCTAAACTTATTTTCATTACATAACTTATTCTGCCAAAAAATTATCAAGTTACTTTTCATTTTTTTTAAATAAATAATTATATTCACTTCTTTTAAATAAGCACGATAGATAAGGATTGATACAAAAAGGCCCTCAATCTTAAGATAGCTATTAAGCATCTTAGTCTGGAGTCAAGGGTAAAATGTAAATCATAGTGATGAATCACACCTCGTCTTTTTTAACAAAAAAGCTTTTATAAAGTTAAATATAAGTACATATATTGGTAGAAGAAAAATATAAAAGGTAAAAAATAGCATGGTATATCTTCTAGTATATATATATATATATATATATAGAATATGGAGTAAAGTTGACAAATATATTAGATATTGGTGGATTTTAAATCATGACATTCAATCTTGTTGCCCAAGAAATCATGAAAAGTGAGATTGATACGGAAGATTTCTACCCGACCGGGTCTGACCCGGATGGGGCTCCACATGCTAGTTAGTCGGGACAGATGCCAATCATCCATGACCAAAAGCGTAACATACGCCACATATATAGCAATCATCCTTGATATAGAAGGTCAACTCAACAGCTGATTGAATGGGACCAACGACAAGGAAGCACGATCCTAGGAGAAACAACAACCCTTGTCGGGCTAACTTACCAAATACATAAAAAGTAACACTTACAATATAAAAGCATAGACATACCCCTCCGGTAAGAACCCAATACACTCTGAGTCTAATCTTGTGTAGCTTTTGCACGAGACCTCACTCTATTTGTTGTCTAACTTTGCCATTGGAGGCGGCTGCTTGGCACACAAGCCGGCCCGCATCTAACCTTTCTTGCAGGACTCATCGTCCCGGATAAGAGAGGAGGCTCAGTCGGATCCAGAAGTATAATTGATCTGCATCAGTTTGGCGCCGTCTGTGGGAACGACAAAATCTTCAAGTCATGCCAAAACGAGGAGGAAATAATGGACGTTCCCGAATAGAAAATGCTGGCGGGAATCAGATTCCTGAAGATCAAACACATCAAGACGATGGAGTCCACTCAACCCGAGTGGAACAAGATCCTCCCGAGGGGAACCTGGTCGTTGAAAATCCAAACGGGCAAGGCACATCCCGAGGCCCTCAGGGGTATTCTACGACAGCAGATATGGACGAGCTTCGCAAGGGAATGATCAAGATGCAAGGGGTGTTGCGAGGTTTGGTCCATCAAGTTGGAGTTGAGCAAGGACCAAGGCGTAACACTCAGACGGGAAGGCTACTGAGAGCCTTCCAAAATGCAAGAAGATCTCGGCCAAGAGGGAGGATCTTGAAAGGAAGACCTGACGAAGGTCAAAGGTCCAGTCATGCTGGTCCCGACCATCGTCAAAGAAGCCGTTGGGAAGAAATGGAGCACCAAGGAGAAAGTCATCCTCAATCAACCCGATCGAGGGTCTCAGTTGCCCGAACTCAATCCAGAAAAGAAAACAACGCTGAATCAGGCAGGAATGGAGTTAGGCAAAATTGCCTTTGGAAGAGGATGGCAGAGGTCGAGCGTAAATTGGAGGATTGGGATCACGACAAGGATTTGGACGTGGTTGATCAAGAAGCATTCTCAAATGAGATTATAAATTTACCTCTTCCTCAGAATTTCATTATGCCTACCTTTACTCCATTCGAAAGAAAAATGAATCTGAAGAACCACATAAGTTATTTCAAGTCAATAATGATTGTTCTAGGTCAGGAAGATGAGCTACTATGCAAGAACGTTCCGGCCTCGTTGAAAGGCCCGGCCATTAAGTGGTTTAGTGGTCTACAACCCGGATCCATCCATAACTTCAGGGAACTTGCTAGAAAATTCATAGCCCAGTTTAGAAGTGCGATCGGAAGCAAGAAGACGTCTGATAGTTTATTCGCTATAAGGCAAGGGCGTAATGAATCCATTTGGGATTTCCTGAAACGTTTCGATGAAGTAACCATTGAGATCGAGGATCTTGATGATCAGGTGGCGTACAACGCACTTTGGAGTGGCATTACACACCAGAGACTTTTGGAAGTCTTACTAACAGATAAGCCCAACACATACAGGACACTGTTACGTAAGGGCCAAAAACAAGCCAGTGTTTATGAAGCCAGTGTTTTTAAGGCAATACATTGAATTAGGTCCATCCCGGTCAAGTTGCACCTTCCTTAAGGAGTTGCACCTTTTTTAAGATAATAATTTGAATCGGGTCAATCCCGGTCAACTTGCACCTTCCATAAGGACTTGCACATTTTTTAAGGTAATAACTTGAATCGGGTCCATCCCCGTCAAGTTGCACCTTCCTTAAGGACTTGCACATTTTTTAAGGTAATAATTTGAATCGAGTCCATCCCGGTTATCTTGCACCTTCCACCTTCCTTAAGGACTTGCACCTTTTTTAAGGTAATAATTTGAATCGGGTCCATCCCGGTCAACTTGCACATTCCTTAAGGACTTGCACCTTTTTTAAAGTAATAATTTGAATCGGGTCCATCTCGGTCAACTTGCGCCTTCCTTAAAGACTTGCACCTTTTTTAAGGCAATAATTTGAATCGGGTCCATCCCAGTCAACTTGCGCCTTCCTTAAGGACTTGCACATTTTTTAAGGTAATAATTTGAATCGGGTCTTATCCCGTTCAACTTGCGCCTTCCTTAAGGACTTGCATCTTTTTTAAGGTAATAATTTGAATCGGGTCTTATCCCGGTCAACTTGCACCTTCCATAAGGACTTGCACATTTTTTAAGCTAATAATTTGAATCGGGTCCATCCTGGTCAAGTTGCACCTTCCTGAAGGACTTGCACCTTTTTTAAGGTAATAAATTGAATCAGATCCATCCCGGTCATCTTGCACCTTTTTTAAGGTAATAATTTGAATTGGGTCCATCCCGGTCAACTTGCGCCTTCCTTAAGGACTTGCACCTTTTTTTAAGGTAATAATTTGAATCGGGTCCATCCCAGTCAACTTGCGCCTTCCTTAAGGACTTGCACCTTTTTTAAGGTAATACTTTGAATCGGGTCAATCCCGGTCAACTTGCACCTTCCATAAGGACTTGCACCTTTTATAAGGTAATAATTTGAATCAGGTCCATCCCGGTCAAGTTGCACCTTCCTTAAGGACTTGCACCTTTTTTAAGGTAATAATTTGAATCGGGCCCATCCCAGTCATCTTGCACCTTCCTTAAGGACTTGCACCTTTTTTAAGGCAATAATTTGAATTGGGTCAATCCCAATCATCTTGCACCTTCCATAAGGACTTGCACTTTCTTAAGGCAATAATTTGAATCGGGTCAATCCCGGTCAACTTGCACCTTCCATAAGGTCCTGCACTTTTTTAAGGCAATAATTTGAATCGGGTCAATCCTGGTCAACTTGCACCTTCCTTAAGGTCTTGCACTTTTTTAATCTTCCTTGCTATCCCGCATGATGTAAACAACGTTCGGGATAGGGGGCTTATGATACTGAAGATTTCTACCCGACCGGGTCTGACCCGGATGGGGCTCCACATGCTAGTTAGTCGGGACAGATGCCAATCATCCATGACCAAAAGCGTAACATACGCCACATATATAGCAATCATCCTTGATATAGAAGGTCAACTCAGCAGCTAATTGAATGGGACCAACGACAAGGAAGCACGATCCTAGGAGAAACAACAGCCCTTGTCGGGCTAACTTACCAAATACATAAAAGGTAACACTTACAATATAAAAGCATAGACATACCCCTCCGGTAAGAACCCAATACACTCTGAGTCTAATCTTGTGAAGCTTTTGCACGAGACCTCACTCTATTCGTTGTCTGACTTTGCTATCGGAGGCGGCTGCCCGGCACACAAGCCGGCCCGCATCTAACCTTTCTTACAGGACTCATCGTCCCGGATACGAGAGGAGGCTCAGTCGGATCCAGAAGTATAATTGATCCGCATCAGAGATCTTAGCCAAATTGGAAATAGGTGGAGGTCTAAGGAACAAAATTGGTAATAAATCTGAAAATCGGGTAAACAGACCTACCTTCAGTATTTTAGGCATATCTCTCTCATATGAGCTCGGATTGCAGTGATTCAAGATGCTATGGAACGATATCGAAAATATCTACAACGTCTACAACTTTATAGTTTTGAGTTTTTCCAAAATCTGAACTAATAAAAATTGAATCGACGGGTAAAAAGAGGGGATTCATTGTGTGCGGGAGACATAAAAAAGAAGCCACAAAGAAGATGAGAAGACGACGAACGCGGATCTTGGCTCTCATTGCTCAAGAAGAAGACCACATCTCTCTCTCTCTCTCTCTCTCTCTCTCTCTCTCTCTCTATGTTTCATCTTTATTTGTCTTATGAACTTTGTGATAATGAGTAACTAGTTCCTTTTCTTTGGGATGTAGATGAACCATGTTTATTTCATTAATTTGATTGTTCTATATCTTCTATTTGATTGTATTTGAGTCTAGCCAAAGATGTTATATAACTCAGCAAACTAAGCGTGCCAAACTTTTGTAAAAGACGATAGTCTTGCAAAGATAGGGCATACCTAGGAAGATCATCCTTAACTTGCTTTGAAGTGTAGAGTTATATTGGTTAGGGAAAAGCATTGGGATTCGAAATCCCAAAGATCTTCACGTATTCATAGTTAAAGTTTTTACATTAATTAATAGATTTAGTTTAAATTTAGTTTTATTGAATTCAATCTTAGTAACTTAGCATTTTAGTTCCCCATAGTTCGACCCCGTACTTTCTGCTAGCTAGATTAGTATATGATTTTATTTTTGATTGGTTAACGACACAATCAAATTTTGGTATATATATATAAACCTAGTAAAAATATTACTAGTAAAAGATAACTCATAATTATTTTATAGTGTGTGCCTGTGAATTTGAATTCTTGCAATCTCTATCTGACCTGCAAAACATTTGAATTAATTCGGCATGCAGATAGTAAAAACCCAAAAATCGAAAACTCACTCAGGGGTGAAAACGTTCGCCAATTGGTCAAAATTGAGAGGATTTTCCAGGTAGAACTTCAATTCTGCAGCTCTCAAGGCGGAGGCGAATCTGACAACAAGAGTGCGAGTGATCCCATCTCTGAGCAATGCGCTGGGGGCACTACCAGATTCGTAAATGGCCTTACAACCCCTATTGGTACTGGACACCACGCGCCCTTCAGTGATTGCCAAGGGCACCATATACTCCCTGCTTCCATCGAGCAATAATGAACCAATGAATCCCACAGGAATCTGGACATAACCCACGGGCATCTCACATGAGAACTTAACGGAATTATAATCAAAGCCATCGAAAGGCAACCCACCAAGAGATCTCCCCGTCTTCCTCTGGAATGCTTCACTGCGTATCCTTGCTGCACGATTTCGATCGCGGCCGATCATATCTACAAGGTCGTGAGAGGGATCAAGAATTCCATTAACCACGATTTTGATCATCTTCTCATCCTCTTCTTGAATCGCCAAAGGTACCACCTCCATTGTTGTTTAGGTTTCAATCACTATGTTTCAAAACAATGTATTATATTCCCTTCTTATAAATTACTAGTAAAAGACGCCCGATGCATGATACATGGAGAAAAAATTGAAAGGAAAAAAAAATTGAAGCAACTATAAATTTGAAAAACAAATGAGAAAATAATCATATTAAACATCATTTTAGTTTATAACTTTCGAAGTATTATGTCTATACTATTTTATTTGTCATTCTAATGCTTAGGTATTCTTTTTCTTTTCAATGTATAAATTTTTGACTTTGATATCTAAAAGATACTCTAAGTGCAATTCATTTTTAACATAAATCCTTTTAAAGTACGAAATAGTTTGGCTATAAAATCCAAGAGGTGCTAACAATTCAAGGACAAGAAAATCTAAAACTTTAATCCAGTGCAAGAAGAATAAATGATAAAGACAACAAAATTAAGTTGGTCGGTTGGATTGGCTTACCTGTCTACGGTAATTTCGGAGATTAATATCAACTCCTGATTCAAGGAAAGAGAGATAATCTAAAGATTCAAAACAATTCAGCCATCGATAAGTGGAAACGATTGTAGTATCCGTGAATTGAAGATATTAAGATTGACGTTGATACGAATGCAACAGATAAATAATACGTATATTACCTCAGGTGGCCTTAAGCTGCAGAATAATAGAGGGGAGAATTCCAAACACCAAAATTTGAATACTTCGCAAACCGCGAATTATATCCAATAAGGTCTTAGTTTCCTGAATATCCTCATCACTTGCAGTAGAAATCAATGCTCTCCGATAACATAGGGTTCCTGAATTTGAAAATGAAAAAACAAAAGTTGAGATCTAGTAGCAAGTTAGGGCTTCAAGATCTATGTTAATGAAAAAGTTTTTTACTGCAATCAACGGCTGTAAATCGTCGAATAGTGGAAGCTTAAAAACAGTTGGAGGAGTTGAATTTCCAACTGTAGTCGTGGAGTTAAATTTTTAATTTAGATTTTAGTTTTAGATAGGATGAATGAGATTTGTTAGGCAACAATCTATAAGAATATTCGGATAATTGCAAGTTAAAAAAAAAAATCCCATATAATGATTTTTGGCTTTATAAAAAAGGAATATGGATTTTTGTAAAAAGGGAGAGAATTAGATTATTCTTTTTACAATATAAAAATGAAAACTAAAATCATAGGAATGGAGAAATTCACCTTCTTGATTTGATTATCTTTTCTTTTAAAAAAAATACTAATGGATCTCAAATAAGGATTTTTAGTTTCTTATTTTATTACTTTATGTATTAATAGAGTAGCAGATTAACCGTATATTTATTTACCAAAATAGAAAATATAAAATAATTTTTTCAAAAAATATAGAGAAAATAATCGTTGAGGGAAGGATAGGATGTAGGAAGATTTTAATTTTAATTTTTTCTAAAGGTAATTAATTAGTAACTAAAATATAAAAAAATACTAATAGAATTTCAAATAAGGATTTTAGTTTCTTATTTTATTACTTTATTTATTAAGAGAGTACGAGATTAACCGTATTTTTATTTTACCAAAATAGAAAATACTAAATATTATTTTTTTTTCAAAAATTCAAATAGAGAAAAAAGAAACAAAATCATTGAGTTAAGGATAGGATTTAGGAAGATATTTTATTTTTATTTTTTCTAAAGGTAATTAATTAGTAATTAAATATTAATTTTAAAAAAAAAATTCAAATAGAAGAAAAAGAAACAAAATTGTAGAAGGAAGGATAGGATTTAGGAAGATATTTTATTTTTATTTTTTCTAAAGGTAATTAATTAGTAGCTAAAATGTCAAAAATACTAATGGAATCTCAGATAATAGACTATCAGATTGACCGTATTTTTATTTTATCAAAATATAAAATATTATTTAAAAAAAAATTCAATTTAATGCATGGAGTCATTGCCCCTAAGTTTTCTTCCCATGCCACTAGTCCCTTCCATTTTGGGGTATTGGTTATTAGTCATTTGGGCTCCCTGCCCCAACAACACCAAAATTCCATTTCAGATTTAATTAGCATATCATCCTTTGCTACGACCTTCTGGGCCTTGGGAGTGGTCGTGAGAGGAATCCTCCATTGTAGTTAATGGTCAAAGAGAGATCGACATTGGCAATGAACATATCTGATTTATATCTTTACATGTTAAATTAGTAAGGGCCTGTTTGGTTACATGAGTCTGAAGATTTTAAATATCTAGAGATTTCAAATTTATAGATTTCAAATCTATGGAGTTATAATTTATAAAATTAGATGTTTGGTTGTGGAATAAAATCTGTGGATTCATCCTAAAAAACTATTTGATCGACGTGATTTTTGTGAATGTGCAAATGTATAGTTTTTTTGAAATCTCTGGATTTCACCCCTTACCCATAAATCTACATATTCACGTTTTTAGTGTAAAAAGGTGAATCTCTAGATTTCATAAATCTATAGATTTTTACAACCAAATGGGTATAATTCTCAAATTCATGAATCCATAAATTTGAATCTTTGGATTCATGTAACCAAACAGGCAGGCCCTAAAGTAATTTGGAATGAAGTTCAAAATACTATGGTAACTGATCCCGGTCTGCATCTCTCTTATGATTGTATTTGGAGAGTGAGGGAGAGGTGAGGAAGGTGGTGCCGACAGTGGAAGGAGTGGCAGTCACCAGACTCTCACCTTAGTGGGTGTAACCAGTCAATGCTCCAACAATGATTTAACCATATAGCATATGAATCTTCTGCACTAGACTATCACAACAGAGTGGTTGTAATAGATACAACCAAAATATGTAGTCGTGGCTTTAACTAATATAATACTTTGCCTCTTCCTTGATCGAAAAAAAAAAACAAAAGAAAAATAAAATGTAAAAATAAAATGTTAAAAAGCTTGAGTCCAAGTCACTCATTGGGTCAATGTTCCTTGTTTTGCTTTTAATGATACTGCCGGCCAACTAATAGATTCTCTCTTCCCTTTCTTAAACTTTTTCCAAAACCAAGGACAAATTCATGCAATGTAATGATAACTACTCAGAGTGTAATGGTTATCTACAAACTTTTTTTTTTTTGGTAAAAGGTTATCTACAAACTTGGTGGATAAAAAAAAGAAAAATTAGAATGTAATCAGAAAGATTCAATCTAGTTTGGGGAGTGTTCTTTTTCTGGTAGGGTTAGAATATAATGCTTTTTTTCTTAATAGATGTTTTTTTTAGGTGAAAAAGAAAAAGCCATGTAGTCAACATAGTTCCTCGTGTCGGCGAGATTTTTCGCTGTGTCGCTGGGGGGCGACACGAAACCCCCCAGCGACATCGACTTTACCAAAAGTCGGCGATATATCGCCGACTTCCGGCGATATATCGCCGAATGTCGAAATTTCGACAGATGAAGATCGATCATCATAGCTGAACTGCTGAAGGCTGAAGCTGAGAATAAGAAATTCTTGGATCGATCATATGTATAGACACTCACGATCAATAGATCATCAAACACATACTGAAAAACACAAAGGAGTAGAGGAAAAGTAGAAGAAAATCTTGATCTATAGAAACTTTTTATACTTGAGAGGGTTTTGTTTATCAGTAGTAAAGGCCATGACACCAGCAGAAGTGCAGAACCAAGATTAATGGTTACAGAACCCAGATGAATTGATGAGAAATGCTGGGCCAAAAACCCATCTTTCAAAGCGGAAACCGATTCTGAATCAGGGCCTTCGGGACTCTTGACGATGGATTTGTCGAACACAGCAAGCATTTTTCTTGTTTCTGAACCGACGACATCAACCGTCCCCACAACGCGCCTGTTCACACCGATCTTCTGCACTACTTCTACAGTTCTACTTGGCCTTTTCTTTCTTTCCTCTTCTAAATCTTTCTTTGATTTTCTCTTTCAGCGGAACCAGGTCCAACAATGGCAGATGCAGATCTAAATCTCTAATATGCCTTTAATGGCAGTCGGTTCAACTTCCGCCCCCATCCCAAAAAGTCGGGCGACATGTCGCTCCATGTCGCCCGAGTCGCCGTGTCGCCATGGTCCGACACGGCGACATGGAGCGACATGTCGGACCTTGGTAGTCAATCGTGGTTATCCAAAAAATAATTATTTTAACATTAACTTTTTACAATGACGTGACAGAAGGTGGTTCAGAAAAAATTCAAATTTTTTCCAAATATAAGAAAAAACATTGTGATGTGACAAGTCAATAATAAAAAGAAATTTCTTACACAACACCCAAGAAAGTGAACTTTTTATTTTTTTAAAATAAAAAAGACAAAGCCATGTGATGGCACATGTAAAGGCACTAAAGATGATTAGAAATATTAATTTTCTAAACTTAAGTCAGATGTGATCATAATGGTTATATAAAAGTATACAACATTCTCATAATGTGCAGAACAAAATAGCAGGGGCTTTCCCAAAATTCAAAAAATCTTTGTTATCGTATCCTCTAGTTTTCATCTAAACCTGCTCTGCAACTTCAGATTTGAAGGAAGCATTGTCCAAGTAATTTTGACAAAGGAAAAAAAATGCCAGTGCCTCATCAGATCTCTTCTTCTTCTTTTTCATCATCATCAGTTGTTTCTTGTTCTAAGATTAATTATGAGGTGTTTTTGAGTTTTCATGGCAAAGACGTTCGTACGAATTTTGTTGACCACCTCTACAATGCCTTAATAGGAGGTGGAATTCATACTTTTAAGGATGCTGAAGAACTCCACAAGGGAAACAAGATTGAGGAGGAGCTTTTCACTGCAATCCAACAATCAAAGATCTCAATTCCCATATTCTCAGAGAATTATGCGTCGAGTAAGTACTGTCTGAAAGAGCTAACATGTATATGTGAATGCAAAAGAACACTATATCAGATAGTAATGCCCATTTTTTACAAAGTCGAGCCAAGGGATGTGCGAGGCCAGAAAGGGAAATATGAGGAAGCCTTTGAGCAACACCAAAACAAAATGGAATCTGATGTGCAAAAGTGGAAGGATGCAATGAAAGAGATTGGAGATTTGGTTGGTTGGCATGTCAAGGATGAAACGTAAGTCCAATAGTTATATTTTACTCAATTGCAATTAGTATTCTACAAAATCATGATAAATCACCAACCAAAGGAAGTTAGATTATTCTTATATTTCCATTCATATAACCAATTTGCATTAGTTATATGGTATAAAGAAATATATATGAATAGATTATTGGGAAAATTGTACTGCTATTATAAAAACACGAATTTGTTGAGGACAACTATATTTATTCTGAAGATATACCCCTTAATCATTTACTAAAAGAATATGATTAATTATGTCTAAAATGTAATTATATGTTCTCATTGATTTTTTTTTTTATTCTAATTCTATGTTAGTACTAATTGTAATGAATCCTCTCCACTAAAAACTCTTATTTAAATTCCACTACTAAGTAAAACCAAGTCACCTCTCTCCTCTCAAAAAAAACTCTTATTTAATTCCACTACTACTAGCAGATGTACACATAAATTTTACGTGATATTCTACTAGCAATACAAAATGAGTTTTGATACCTTCTGATTATTCCTGGGTTAGAGAGTAAATTATTAAGAAAATTTTGAAATTTACAATAATATTTTTCAAAATTAATTTGAATTTTGACAAGTATTTTTGGGGTTCGGCTCCTCTCTAATGAGGGAATCTTACAGGGAGTGCCTAGTGAATGATTAGATTCTGTGACATGTCATATGTTGATCTAATAGTCGAGAAAATACTCAATTTTTCTTCCTAAGAAGGAAGAAAATTTTTGATCAATAAAAGAAAGAAATTTCTTTTGTTAACTAAAAGTACAAAAATGTAGGGTAATTTGGCCACTTTAAAATACTAGGAAAGAAGTAGAGGTAAGAGTTTAATTTTTTAGGGAGAATCAGAGGGTAAAACTTTTGAGAATAAGAGTAAATAGAGAGCAAGTATAGGGGGGTGATAGAAAATTTCCCTAAATGTAAGTCATTCCATTCCAGTCAAAGGAAATGTTAACATGTTGTCAGCTAACTTATCCTCACCCCTCATCTCCTAAAATGCCCACTACATCAACAACACCAACAGTCGTTTTTGCAATGGAATTTTCCAAAGGCAATAGCCAACATAGAAAATTTTTGCGATGTAGATTACCATTTTGATCACATTATTTCAACATGGATATCCAACCACTTTGCTTTTATAGGTAAATGATGATAGTAATCATTGTAGTCTAGCATTGTGCATTCTCCAAACTACAATGTTGCAACATGATAGTTCAATCACATGGACATCTTTCTTCTCAACATACTGTTATGAGTACGTCTCACTCTTTGAACCAGCAGCATTGGTCTCTGTCCCTCCTACAATAACAAGTGAACAAATCAAATAGTTTCTTTCTCTACATTCCAATCGGTAGTCCACACCCATTAAGTAATTTCGTAGGTACTTCTATGTTGTTGCCTTATTCCTCCTTTTGGATAATTGATGCCGATGCTATTTGCTAGACTATATGACTTCAGACTCTAAATTAATTTCATCTTATACCCCATCAACATCTCATTCTTTTATTTGTTTACCTAATGGATCTAATGTGCATGCAAGTTACTAATGTTGGAACTGTTCATTTATTTTCAAAGGTTACCTTATCTAATGTCTTTACATGTCCCCTCATTTGAATACAATTTGTTGTTTGTTAGTAAAACTTATTACCTAGTCTAATTGCCATGTTATTTTTCTTCATAATTGTTGCCTTTTTCAAGACCAATAGACAAAGATGAGACTTGCGACAGGTAAAAGACACGGTGGTCTCTATCTTCTAGAATCATCCCTTCCCATGGCTTCAAATATTGCTAAATGTTTTTTTTCTAATAAATGCACTTGCACCGTGTGCCCACTAGCAAAACAAACCCCCTTACCATTGGCCTCTAGTATGATCTCTACTAAATCATGTTATGAATTGGTGCATCTCGACAACTGGGGTCCTTATAATACATACTCGCTTTTTGGGGCTCGATATTTCCTAACTATGGTGTACGATTACTCATGTAGTATATGGGTTTATTTAGTGGCTCATAATTCTGAAGCTAATTCCTTAATTCATTATTTTTTTTACCATGGTTCAAATTTTATTCAATGCCTCAATTCGTCAGATTCACACTGATAATCAATGGAATTTATTTATTTAATAGGGATACATCACTCTTTTTTCATTCTTTAGGTGTGGTTCAATAATCTAGTTATGTTGACACCCCTAAATATTGCTAGAAACCTTCGTTTCCAAGCAAATTTACCCTTTCAATTTTGGAGTGGATGCGATCTCACTGCTACTGACCTAATTAATCACTTACCAACACCTGTACTCCAACACAAAACTCTTCATGAAATCCTTTTCAACCAAAAGCCTACCTTCTTTCATCTTAAAGTCTTTGGGTGCCTCTATTTTGGTCGAAATATAAACGTCAAACATAAATTTGATCGACGTGCTTCTCCTAGCAATTTCGTTGTGTACCCTTATGGACAAAAGGCTTTCTAAATTTATGACCTTTCCTCAAAACCCATATGTATTTCTTGTGATGGTGTATTTCATGAAACAATTTCCCCCTACCAATTATATTCATCACCTATGACCTCCATATCTTATGTGTTTCCTTTAACCCCCCCCCCCCCCCCCAATTTAAAAGATTACCATTTGCCTTTTTTGCCCAAGTAAATTCATCTTCAACTATTGGCCAAGGTGCATCATCCCCTTTCATGTCACGTAAGTTACCATCGGTTTCTCCTTCTCACTTATCTTTTCTCAATACTCTTAACTATCACTGTTGAGCCTACTAGTTTTGCCCAAGCCATGAAACATAATGAGTGGCATGATGCCATGCAAAATGAGATTCCCGCTCTACCCCCACAACAATACTTGGTCACTTGTTCCTTACCACTTGCCAATAAGGTATTGGATATAAGTGGCTTTTTAGAAGCAAAGGATGGGGTCAATAGTTCTATTGAACGATGAGACTCGTTTGGTTGCTAAGGGATATACATAGATTAAGGGCATTGATTACCATGATACATTTGCCCTTATCACAAAACTCTTTTTCGTATGTATTCTCCTAACCATTACGGTAGCTCATGGATGGCCAATTCATCAATTAGATGTCAACAATGCATTTCTACACGGGGATCTTCTTAAGGAAGTATACATGACACCACCACATGGATATCCTCGAAAGGGGGAAATATTGTTTGCAATTTGCAGAAGTCATTGTATGGACTCAGATAAGCATCTCGCAATTGGTTTTCCAAGTTATCAACTACCCTATTTGGTTTTGGTTTCACTCAATTTCAAGCTGCCACTCATTGTTTTCTCTTCATCAATAGTTTGCTTCAGTTTACATTCTAGTCTACGTTGACGACATCATCATAACGATTTTTGATGTTACATTACTCCAAGCTGTTAAAACTCACACCAATGAGAAATTTCATACCAAAGACATTAGAACTCTAAACTACCTTCTTGGCATAGAAGTTGCACACTCTCATCAACGTCTTTACAAGTATACTCTTAACATTCTCAATGATTGTGGCATGACTGGCTCTCGACTCACAGATTTTCCAATAGAACAAAATCTAAAGCTTTCCAATTCCACATGCACCATTCTTATTGATCTATCACATATAGTTTCTTGGTTAGTCACTTAATTTACCTCATTGTCACCGACTTAACATTGTCCACATTGTTAGCATATTAACTCAGTTTATCCATTAGCCAAGGCAACCACATTAGCATGATGCACATAATTTATTGAGGTAATTAAAAGGCATTCCTGGCCAACACATCTTTTGTCATTCCCAACTGGATCTACATCTATAAACTTTTTGTGACTTTGAGTAGGCTTGTTGCCCTATGACTCAATGTTCCACAAGAGGCTAATGCATTCTCTTTGGTTCTAGTCCCATTTCTTGGAAAACAAAGAAGCAATCTACTATATCTTGCTCATCTCTTGAAGCAGAGTATAAAATGATGGTAGTTGCCACTTGTGAAATCACATGGCTTTCATACTTATTATGGGACCTTGGCTTACCATTAAAAATGTTCATCCTCCTATATTATCATAATCAGATAGCCCTTCACATTTCTATTATTCCAGATTTTTATGAACACACCAAGCACATTGAGATAGACTGTCATGTCGCCCATGATAAAATACAACAAGGTTTTATTAAAATTTCAAAAATCATTTCCACTAATCAACTCATGGATTTACCAAGTCCTTTGGTTGTGATCAATTTCAACGTCTGAAATTCAACATATGCATTCGTGACCTACATGCTCCACCTTGAGGGGACTATTAGTTGTATCTCTTTAATTATTTGGGTCAAGAGGATTAGTTGTAATTGCCATTGACCAAATATGCTTACCATATATTCAGTTTTTCATATTAGTTAACTCATACCATGTATCCTTTTTTTTATTCTCTATAAACGTTAGAATTAGATTTTGGGTAAGTTTGCATAATTCTAAGAATTAGCTGTTGACCTATTATTACACACATATATACTCATTTAATTATTAATGTAATTCATTCCATTTCATTCAAAGGAAATCTTAACAAGTTCCATTCTTTACTTAGCATAATTCCCAAGTGGTTCCTTCTAAGTTGAATTTATTCATTTTCTTATGTATAATGCTGACCTTTTTCTTCTATAAATTGTATAGATTTGAAGCACTCATGATAAAACAGCTTGTTGAAGAAGTTTATGGTAAATTGAACAAGAGACCCTTTGGTCAAAATAACAGCCTAGTTGGAGTTGAATCTCGCATAAGAGAAGTACTGATGCTTTTAGACATTGAATCTGACAGTAGAAAAATTATTGGGATCCATGGCCTTGGAGGCATTGGAAAGACAACGATTGCTAAGGCTGTATGTAATGAAGTCTTCAAGCACTTTGATGGGTATAGTTTTATTGCAAATGTTCGAGAAGCTGCTCAACAACATAATGGACTTGTTGCTTTGCAAAGCCAAGTTTTACGTGATATCTTGAAGTATGAAGGTAGAGATATTGCTCGTGTGGATGATGGGACTAATGTGATCCAACAAAGGTTATGTTCCAAAAAAGTCCTTATTGTCCTCGATGATGTGGATAAAGAAGATCAAGTAAAATATTTTGCTGGCGACCGCAGATGGTTTGGCTTGGGAAGCAAAATCATTATCACAACCAGAGATAAGCATATTTTAGACTTTTGGGAATCAGATGGAAATTATGAGCCACCACCAATGGATTCAGATGATTCTCTTCAACTTTTTAGCCATCATGCATTCAAAAGCCACCAACCTCCTAATGATTATTTGGATCTCTCAAAAGCCATCATAGAAACTACTGGAAAACTTCCCTTGGCGCTTCAAGTAATAGGTTCATCTTTATATTCAAAGACAAAACCAATGTGGGAAGACATGCTAAAGAAGCTGCAGAAAGTTCCAAATAATGATGTCATGAAGAGGCTAAGAATAAGTTTTGATGGATTAGATGATGAGGAGAAACAAATGTTTCTCGATGTTGCCTGTTTTTTCATTGGTATGTATAAGGATATTGTTTGTTACATATGGGAAGGTTGTGGCTTTCATCATTTAGTAGGGCTTGATTCTCTTCGTGAAAAGTCTTTGTTAACGATTGGTGAAAGAGGTGTGCTACAGATGCATGATCTGCTTCGGGATCTTGGAAGGAATATTGTTTATCAAGAGAATGCCACTGAGCCAGGGAAGCGTACAAGAATATGGTCTCAAGAGGATGTCTTGGATGTATTGTGCACACAAGCGGTAGGTACCGAATAAACTTTTGGTTGTTTTTCCATGACGACCTTGTGAATTAGGTTTTGATAGATTTTTCTTGGCTTCTTCTTCTTCTTTTGTGTGTGTGTGTGTGTGCATTTGTGTAGGGAACAAGTAGTGTCATAGGACTTAAAGTTGATTTTAGAAATATATCAGAGAATGAAGGCTTGACAAGTGAAGGATTTATTGGAATGACACGGTTAAGGTTTCTCCAGATCGATTTTGCACATTTCTCTTGGAACTTTACCCTTTCTTTTTCAGAATTGAGGTGGCTTAGGTGGAGAGGTTGTTCAAGCCAATTTGCCCAAACTACTTGCTGTCCACGTAAATTGGTGGTTCTTGATCTATCTTGGAGTAATATCACAACTGATTGGACTGGTTGGAACTACATCAAGGTCTAGCAGAAACTTCTCTCTTGTTTTATTTTTCTGATATCAAAGTCTTTAAAAAAGAACATTTTCAAGTTATTTAGAGGAACAAATATGATTTTTTTTTCTCTTTTGCAGATGGCAAAAAATTTAAAGGTTCTAGATTTGTCACATTGTTATCAGCTATCTAAGACTCCTGATTGGACTGATTGGAACTACATCAAGGTCTAGTAGAAACTTCTCTCTTGTATTTATTTTGCTGATGTCAAAGTCTTTAAAAAAATTAACCTTTTCAAGTTATTTAGAGGAACAAATATGATTTTTTTTTTGTTGCAGATGGCAAAAAATTTAAAGGTTCTAGATTTGTCACATTGTTATCAGCTATCTAAGACTCCTGATCTTTCAGAAAATCAAAATTTGGAGGTTTTGCGGCTTCAACATTGTAAAAATCTGGTTGAGATTGATGCATCCATTTGTTGTCTCTCAAAGTTAGTCACATTAAACATTGGTGGGTGTCAGAAACTAAAGGATGTACCAAGTCAATTCAATAAGTTGACTAATCTCCAAGAACTCAATTTAACAGGCAAGGCTCTGGTAAAGTTTGCAGAGAATTTGGGTTGTATGGCATCATTGGTAGACCTTAAAATAGAGTCTGAGGATGAGGAGGACAACCCTCATTTATTCGATTTGACGAGTCTTCCTCCAAGCCTAACCAACCTTGAAATAAATTCCTGCAAGTCAATTCAAAATATCTCAGGTCTTCCCTCAACTTTGACTCGCCTTGAAATACATTCCTGCGACACAGTGGTAAAAGTATCAAGTACATCAAGAGGCTTGAGAAAATTAAAGACATTGGCTCTTGATGGATGTGAAAGCCTAGAAGAAATTGAAGGTTTTGACAACAAATTGGACTCCCTGGAGTACTTCCACATTTTTCATTGCAATTCATTGCAAAAATTACCAAAGTTGAGGGGCTCGAAATATCTAAAGACTTTACTGGTTTCCAACAATGACTTCATATCCGGTTTCGAAGGCGAGGGACTGGACTCTCTGGAGGTGTTGGGTATAGAAAATTGCGAATCATTAAGAAGAATACCTTATCTACAAGATTCAAAAAGGTTGAGGGAACTAAGAATCACAAGTTGTCCTCGAGTGTTAAAGATTGAGTGCCTTGGAGACTATGAATCATTGCAAGAGTTGAAGATTTGTGATTGTTGCCCTTGGATGGAAGGATTACCGAATCTTTCCAACTTACAGAAGTTGAAGAATTTACATATTGAAAATCTGGATAACTTAACCAAAATTCCAGGCATTGATAGATTGGGATCTTTGCAAAGATTGAGAATAGAAGAATGCAAGAATCTATCAGAGATTAATGGCATCAGTGGATTGGAGAACTTAGAGGAATTGAATATCAGTTGCTGTGAAGCCTTGGAAAAATTTCCTGATTTGTTAAACTTTAAGAAGTTAAAGCATTTGTCGTTTGAAGGTCATGAGAATCTGGATGAGATTGAAGAATTGAATATCAATTGCTGTGAATTCTTAGAGCATTTGAAGATTAGTAGATTCAGTCACTTGAAAAGGTTACCCGATCTGTCTATCTTTAGAAAGTTGAGTTACCTTCATATTAAGGGCTGCAACAATCTAAAGGAGATACTCTGTGTTGGCGAGTTCAAATCTTTATTTGATTTGTATATATGTGGCTGTGATTCCTTAAGAAGATTATCGGATCTGTCAAATTTGATTAGGTTGGAGAAGCTACATATTGAAGGTTGCAACATTCTAACCGAGATTGATGGAGTTGACAGATTGGAGTCCTTATCTGATTTGCGTATAAGTGGCTGTGAGACCTTCGAAAGCTTACCTGATCTATCAAATTTGAAAAGGTTGAAGAGGCTACATATTGGAGGTTGTATGTTTCTAACCGAGATTCATGGAGTTGATAGATTGGAGTATTTGCATATAAGTGGCTGTGAGACTTTAGAAAGCTTACCAAATTTGTCGAATTTGAAAAGCTTGCAGGAGCTATGTATTGAAGGTTGTAAGATTCTATCCAAAGTTCACGGAGATGACGGATTGGAATCCTTATCTAAGTTGCATATAAGTGGTTGTGAGTCCTTAGAAATCTTAACAGATCTATCAAATTTGAAAAGCTTGGCGTGGCTACGTATTGAAGGTTGTAAGATTCTATCCGAGATTCATGGAGTTGATGGATTGGAGTCCTTATCTAATTTGCATATAAGTGGTTGTGAGTCCTTAAAAAGCTTATCGGATCTATCAATTTTGAGGAATTTGAAGTACCTACGTATTGAAGGTTGTAAGATTCTATCCGAGATTCGTGGAGTTGACGGATTGGAGTTGTTATACAATTTGCATATACGTGACTGTGAGTCCTTAGAAAGCTTACTGGATCTATCAAATTTGAAAAGCTTGGCATGGCTATGTATTGAAGGTTGTAAGATTCTATCTGAGATTCATGGAGTTGATAGGTTGGAGTCTTTATTGAATTTGCATATAAGTGGCTGTGAGTCCTTAGAAAGCTTACCAGATCTATCAAATTTGAAAAGCTTGGAGAAGCTATGTATTGAAGGTTGTAAGATTCTAACCATGATTCATGGAGTTGATAGATTGGAATCCTTGTCAAATTTGTATATTAGGGGCTGTGAGTCCTTAGAAAGCTTACCGGATTTGTCAAATTTGAAAAGCTTGGAAGAGCTACATATTGAAGGTTGTAAGATTCTATACAAAATTCACGGAGTTGATGGATTGGAGTCCTTATATAGTTTGCTTATAAGTGGCTGTGAGTCCTTAGAAAGCTTACCGGATTTGTCAAATTTGAAAAGCTTGGAGGAGCTACATATTGAAGGTTGTAAGATTCTATACAAAATTCACGGAGTTGATAGATTGGAGTCCTTATATAATTTGCTTATAAGTGGTTGTGAGTCCTTAAAAAGCTTACCGGATTTGTCGAATTTGAGAAGCTTGGAGGAGCTACGTATTGAAGGTTGTAAGATTCTAACCAAGATTCCTGGAGTTGATAGATTGGAGTCCTTATATATTTTGCTTATAAGTGGCTGTGAGTCCTTAGAAAGCTTGCATTTGTCAAATTTGAAAAGCCTGGAGGAGCTATGTATTGAAGGCTGTAAGATTCTATCCAAAATTCACAAAGTTGATGGATTGCGATTCTTGACAGATTTGGAAATTGTTGAATGCGAGTCCTTAACAAGATTACCAGATCTGTCTAGCCTTGAAAGGTTGGAATCTCTAAATATTCGAGATTGTAGAAATCTTATTGAGATTCAGGGATTTGACACATTGAAATCCTTGATATATTTGGACATAGTTGGGTGTGAATCCTTGGGAATATCACTGGATCTATCAAAGTTGAAAGAGTTGATGGCATTAAGTATTGATGGCTGTAAGTATCTTACCATGATTCAGAGTGTTGACAAGTTGGAATCCTTAAGGGGTCTGGAAATTATTGGGAACGACTCCTTGGAAATATTTCCCGATCTATCAAACATGAAAAAGTTGACTGAATTATTTATTGAAGGCTATAAGAATCTTACCGAGATTCAGGGAGTTGACACATTGGAATCCTTGACATATTTGAGCATAATTGGGTGTGAGTCCTTGGAAATATCACCTGATCTTTCTAAATTGAAAAACTTAGAGAAACTGATTGTCAAGGACTGCAGGAAGTTGACTGCCATTCAAGCGGGTAATAATCGGTTGGGATCTTTGACAAAATTGGATCTTAGGGGGTGTATATCCTTGGAAGAATTACCAGATTGTGTAAAGTCAAACAAATTGAAGAAACTAAATGGTGTGCGTTGCACGAGCCTAACGCTAACGATCGAATAAAACTCCCGATTGATGGCGGGTGCTCAAAGTTCCAACTGGCTTTGTAATGTCAAATTTATTCAAGGTATGTTTGCCTCCGTGTCAACAAAATCTGACTTCATCTGCATTTAAATTGATTTGTGTATTCTGTAGATCTTCCCCCACCCCCACCCCCACCCAAAGAAAAAAAAAAAAGAACCTTGAGGATCGATTCTAAGACCCAAACTAGTTCTCTTGTGAAAAACCATTGTAGAGAAGTACACATTAGCATTTTGTGAATGACATTGCTGTTATTTCTTTTTTGGTAGTTCAGACTTCAAACTGGCTAATGAATTTGGAACTTAGTTCAATTTCCAGACTCTCTGTTTTTAGTATGACTAGTAGGCACATTTTAAACCCCTTCAATAAGATGATAGTTATGACAGGTGCTTTTGGTTGAGATGTCTATGAATAACTTCATCTGGTTCTGGTATGTCTATGGATGAGATGTCTTACTCCTCTTTTCAGCATAGGGTTTTTGTTGCCCTATGCCACAGTCTTCTAAAGCAGACATACTAAAATAAGAAGCAAAAAATGGTGAATAGATGGAGTCATTGCCCCTAAGTTTTCTTCCCATACCACTAGTCCCTTCCATTTTGGGGTATTGCTTATTAGTCATTTGGGCTCCCTGCCCCAACAACACCAAAATTCCATTTCAGATTTAATTAGCATATCATCCTTTGCTACGACCTTCTGGGCCTTGGGAGCGGTCCTGAGAGGAATCCTCCATTGTAGTTAATGGTCAAAGAGAGATCAACATTGGCAATGAACATATCTGATTTATATCTTTACATGTTAAATTAGTAAAGCAGTTCGGAATGAAGTCTGCATTTCTCTTATGATTGTTTTTCTTCTTCTTTTTTGCAGCTTAATGAATTTTGAGTTTATTTCAATAATAACGTAATCGTTTATTTCTAATAGCAACAAAGCTATAGTTATGACAAGTGTTTTTGACAGGAACTATATGGGACCCCAAGTAGAAAATCTCTTCCTTTCTTTGGAAGATTTGGAGCTGAAGAGGTAAGATGTTTTATAAACACTCATGAACTCATTAAAAAAGAATGAAAAGAAAAATCTCATAAAGTTGCCAAGCGTATGTTACATTTTGCAGAATCTACGGTTATCAACATTACCAGTTAGTTTTCTCCTCTACTGTTCTTTTTGCAAGATCCTGCTTTTCTAATTATTCAAATGAAAAACTGTAAAAAGGTAGACTTTCTCAACACAATTTAGTGATTTTTTGCCAAAAGAGAAAAAGAAATCAGTTTGAGATTATGGACTCAAATGAGAAGGGAACTTCCTTAATGTTCATGTAGGTTTTGAATCAACTGCCAAGAGAAAATAGAGATGAGAAAGCACTTGGAGTTAGAGTATGCCTGGGGAACTTTATCTAACAAAAATGCACCATAACAAGAAGGTAGTGTCAAGTGGCCGAATTGAAGGAAGAATTGACAAAAGAAAGAAAGAAATGACGAGTTGCTGGATAAAGAAATGAAATGAATGAAAAGTTGTTCGAAAAAAGAAACTGGATGAAGCATCTGCAAAGACTTTTAATAGTACGGCGTATGCAATCATAATTTTAAAGATTTACAATACTCATGATTAATAGCTCACTCTATACAATTTATGTTGTTATGATGAACAATATTTTTACGTCTGTATGATTACTATTGCAATTTTTGTCGAACTAATTGTGATTGATGCTTCATTTAACCAACAGGTTATTGAAGTGGCAGCACAAGTTGTCTAATACTCATCTCCCTTATCTTACAGGTAATCCTTTTCTCCAAATTTCATGAGTCTCACCCTCCCCCTAGTGGCATTCATATGGATGTGATAATTCCATATTGGAGTAGTCCCACATTTTCATTCATGTGGTTAAGAGAAATTAAACAATTATTGATTTCTATGTCATCATTTGTAGTATATTATGTTCATTTCAAACAATGTGGTTCCAGATTTGATGCCCTAAGTAGGTACAAGACACTAGGTTTCCATTTTATATTTTTGTTCTTATATATTGACTTTCATTCGTTAGGTTGATTGTGTTTAGGCCTGTGATTCTGTTTCTACATTTCAGTGTTCTAATGCTAGCAGGGGTTTGTAGTAGAAAATATGAATGGAAAGGCCTTTTTTGGGGTCTGTGGCTTCAAGGGATGATGGAGCAGAGTACAGTTGAACAACGTCTTATGCTCACATTTGATAGCTATCCAAAATGTTGTTGGATGAAATTTTCATCTTCTAAATATTTCTTTTCATGAAAAAATACATTATCATTACCTTGCAAAAATCAGTTACAGAGCAAGGACACTACCTGGGAAATATATTCAACTACAAAGTTGCTCACTCAAGGCCTGACTCTCAGTTTTTCTTTCGGAAAAGGTTAAATTATTCACCTTGGATATGATTTTGATGAATTATAGAGGCTACTGTAACTCTGTTCAAGCTTTGAATTTCATCTTTCTGAGCCATTCAAAATCTGTTAGATTAATTCTTTAAGGTCCTTAACATAAATCCAAAGGGTACTTGGTTCCCAATTTGTGTGATCCATGAATTTTCGGTCTGCATAAACTTGACTTTGTTACACTTAACGATGAATGACTAATTTGGTTTGCGAATTTTAGGTGTATGGCCAATCTAGGGAAGTTGTCTTTTGTAAGGAATGACAAGGTGGTTTGAGGTGCAAGACCAGTAAGAGCCTTAATAGATCAAAAAGATATTATAAGAAATACAAAAAACCTAGGTAGGAAGCCAGAACCTAGGCAAGCCCAATGCATCTTTTTCTGATTCTAACAACCGAGCTCCTTCACCAGCTCAAAAGTCCTCATAAAAGCTTCAACTTCTTCATGAAAGATGGTTTGCAAACTACTAAAGAGGGAAAACAAATGCACAATGTGTGCATTTTCATCTCTAAATACACCACCTTAACTTGCACTTCCCCTGATTACCTTTTGAGCTTCCATCTTGTCAATCTTGATCTTCCCTGGCAAGTTTGCACCAATAGAGTGCTCTTCATGTCTCCTCATATTATCTGGATGCACCACCAGCCCAAGACAATGAGTGAGCATGAGATCATGCACAAGCAGTGGTCTCCCTTTTAACAACAAACTACCATCCTTTATTTCATTTACCATAGTCTTGAGCACTCAACTACTCTTGCCCATTCTTTCTCTCATTCTGTCAATTATTACGTTGTAACCAAACATAATAGGAAACAAGATTGAAAACCCTAAGCCAAACACTATGCAGAGAGGACTTCATATTCCTCCATTTCCACAAACCACATAGCTCATCAAATAAGATGCTCAGATAATATTAAAACAACCCCTTCCAAACTTCTTAGGGTGCATCACAAAAACATGAGAAAAAAATCCTCTCCCTCCTTATGGTATAGTTCACATTGAGGAGCAAGGCAAATACCTCTCTTTTGAACTTAATCGCCCAATGGGTGGAATCCTTATTGTCATTGCATATGTGAATCTTTAGAAATATTACTAGATCCGTCAACCTTGGGAAAGTTGAATGGGCTATGTATTGAAGGTTGTGAGATTCTAACCAAGATTCATGTAGTTGACATATTGGAATTCTTGACGTGTTTCAACATTATTGGATGCGAGACCTTAAGAAGATTAGTAGGTCTGTATAACCTTAAAAGGTTACAGTATCTAGAGATTAGGAAGTACAGCAATCTTAGGGAGAATCAGGGTGTTGGCACATTGGAATCCTTGGAGGAGTTGGACATAATTGGGTGTGAGTCCTTGGAAATATGACCCAATCTGTCAAAACATAGGAAACTTACAGAGGCTAAAAGCTAAGCACTGCAAGAAGCTAACTGAGGTTTAAGTTGGCAACTATTAAGTGGGATCTTTGGAAGTATTGAATGTTAAGGGGTATATATCCTTGGAAAAAATTACAAGATGTTACAAAGTCAAAGAAATCATGGGAACTAAGTTGTGTTTCCTACATGGCCTCACTGATATTGATCCAACAAAACTCTTGATTGATGTTGGGTGCTCAAAGTTCCAACTGGCTTCGTCTTGACAAGTTTATTCATTCTGCCACTGTCTCAAATGAACCCGACTTTATTGCATTTAAATTCAGTAGCCCTAGTTGATCTACGAATTTCATAGTTTTTATTTTTTGTTTATTTATAAGGATTGGTTCTAAAACCCAAACAAGTTCTTTTGTGTAGAACTATTTGTAGAAAAGAAGTACAAAATAACTTTAGATTTTAACGGCATTGCCATTCTTTCTTTTTTTGTTGTTCAAACTTCAAACTAGTTAAAGAATTTTTATTTTTCAATTACAAACCTTCTTTATTCTTTCTTTCTTACCTTTAGGCTTCGGGCTTCTGTGAAGGTTTTGGACCTTTGAATAACTAATGCTATTGCAGTTACACATGGTTCCCATTTTTGGTATTTAGGTTTCAAGTGATTCCTGATCCCCTTCCAAAGCTGCCGCTTTACAGAGCAATTATTTTGCACCCCATTTCAGAATGACTTTAACACAAGAAAAAGTCATGGAACAAATAAACCACTCCTCAAAGCTTCTCCTATGAAATTAACCATGGAAAATGGACATGGTATCCTTGCGTTCCTAGACGTTCATGGTTATGAAATTTAATGACCAATATTCCTGAGTTCTTTAAATCTCGAGTTTCAATGGATTAATTCCCAATGTTCATACATAATTATTATAGTAATTCTGTTGGAGTTCATCAAGTTTCAAATTGAGTTTAGCAATTAACATGTATGATAAAGCTTTAGACAGTTTTTGCATCCGTATGTGCTTCTCGACACCAGTTTTTTGTACAAATACTTCTCTTATGCTAGAATCTATTTGCTGATGAAGGATTGAGTTTGAAGCATAGTGTCTTTATTCATTTGTGCTCCCTGCCCCCAACAACACCATAACTTCAATTCAGATTTAGCATATCATCCTTTGGTACAACCTTTTAGGCCTTGGTGTGGTCATTAGAGGAATGATTATCTTTGACATTTAGGATTTTCCTTCTGTTGTAGTTAATGATCCAAGAGAGATTGACGTTGGTAATGAACATATCTGATTTTATACCCTTTTTTTGGGTAGAAATAGAGACATGCTTTCCAGGCAAGAACACAAATTTTGTTTGATCAAGATGGTAATCTTTTAGTGGATTCATGAATATAGCTATAGAATCAATCAGACCACGCCACCTTACAGCACCCAGTTCATCATCGCCCCACCATAGGAAACGACACCTTCTGCTGAAGTTTCCTGAGGATAATAGCAGAGATATAAAACACATTCATCCAGTAGCTCACAATGCCCATAGCCACCATTTGGAGCAAGGTAAGTCTGCCAGCATATGCGAGAGACCAAGCACAGAAAGTGACAAGTTTAGAATTCACCTTCTCCAGCAGTGCATCAAAATTTGAGATGTGTAGTCTTTTAGAACATAAGAGCACCCCTAAACAATAGGAAAAGCCCTCATTAACATTCAATAAGGAGCTCAATTCCAATCTGAGCTCAACTGTGCATTCATCAAAAAAAATTGAAGACTAAGCATGATTAATGTGCAGACCTGAATGTTTTGAGAAATTCTGTAGAAGGAAGTCTAGCACAGCATTCAAAGAGTTGTTTTCATCCAAACACAAACAGATCATCTGCAAAACATACCAACGTGATCTGTGGGGCTTCACAAAAGGGATGATTAACAAAAGAACCACTATGGTAACCAATCCAAGCCAGTAGTTCTCTTGAGATTCTTTTCTTTTCTTTTTTTTTCCCGGCTAAAGGAATTCAGAATTTAGTTCAATAATATGTAATCTTTTCCAGACTCACTCTGTTTGCAACATAACTGATTGACACATATTTTGAACCACTTCAATAAAAGATAGTTATGACAATTGACAAGTGTATTTGGCAGGAATTAAATGGGACCTCAAGTAGAAAATCTGTTGCCTTTCTGTGGAAGATTTGGAGCTGCAGAGTGAGGTAAGAGATCTGCCAAAAAATCTTGAAGAAAGAGAATGAAAAATAAGAAGATATCCTTAAGACATTCCCCTTTTAATATGTTAATGCAACTTCTGGTAGGAAAAAGTCCAGCAGGTTAAATTATAGAGCATTTCTAAACTCATTCAGTCATGCATATTATGTGGTCACGGCCCCTCTTTTCTTTTCTTTTTTTTTTTTTTCTTCTCTCTATTGTTGTTTATATGCATGTTGTACATTACTTATTTATGAATTTATCAAGAATTTATGATTTACTTCACAAATCAAATGTGTGCCAATATTTGAAATCTGTGTGTGTGCTACACAAACATCATAGGATATATCTTTGTAGTAAGCTTTGAGAAAATTTAAGATTTGTAGCTCATAGGATTTGACACATTGAAATCCTTGACACATTTGGAAATTGTTGAATGCGAGTCCTTAACAAGATTACCAGATTTGTCTAGCCTTGAAAGGTTGGATTCTCTAAATATTAGAGACTGCAAGAATCTTACCAAGATTCAGGGATTTGACACATTGAAATCCTTGACAGATTTGAAAATAGTTGGGTGTGAATCCTTGGGAATATCAATGGATCTATCAAAGTTGAAAGAGTTGATGGTATTAAGTATTGACGGCTGTAAGTGTCTTACCACGATTCAAAGTGTTGATACGTTGGAATCTTTGAAGATAATTGGAAATGATTCCTTGGAAATATTTCCCGATTTGTCAAACATGAAAAAGTTGACCGAATTAGGTATTGAAGGCTATAAGAATCTTACTGAGATTCAGGGAGTTGACACATTGGAATCCTTGACATATTTGAGCATAATTGGGTGTGAGTCCTTGGAAATATCACCTGATCTTTCTAAATTGAAAAATTTAGAGACACTGATTGCCAAGGACTGCAGGAAGCTGACTGCGATTCAAGGTGGTAATAATCCATTGGGATCTTTGAAGTACTTGGATGTTAGGGGGTGTATATCCTTGGAAGAATTACCAGATTGTGTAAAGTTAGACAAATTGTGGGCACTAAATGGTGTGTACTGCATGGGCCGAACTGAGAATGATCGAATAAAACTCTTGATTGATGGTGGGTGCTCAAAGTTCCATTTGTCATGACAAATTTATTCAAGGTACATTTGCCTCTGTCTCAACAAAATCTGACTTCATCTGCATTTAAATTGATTTGTGTATTCTGTAGATTTTTTTTTTCCCAAATGAGTTCTTCTGTGAAAAACCACTATAGAGAAGTGCACATTAGCATTCCATGAATGGCATTGCTGTTATTTATTTTTTCGTTGTTCAGACTTCAAACTGGCTAATGAATTTGGAATTTAGTTCAATAATGTGTAGTCTTTTCCAGACTCACTCTCTGTTTTTAGTATGACTGGTAGGCAGATTTTAAACCATTTCAATAAGATGATAGTTATGACAGGTGGTTTTGGCAGGACTTATATTGGACCTCAAGTAGAAAATCTCTTGCCTCTCTGTGGAAAATTTGGAGCTGAAGAGGTATAATAAACAGTGCTGAAGTCATTAAAGAAAGAATGACCAGAAAAATCTCATAAAATTGTCAACCTAATGTTACATTTTGCAGGGGAATCAACTGTTATCAATGTTACTATTTAGTTTTCTCTACTACCTGTCTTCTTGCAAGATCCTGCTTTTTTCATTGTTCAAATGAACAACTGTAAAAGGTAGAGAAACCTTGTGGTAAGGTGTGTGACCCGGGTCGAACACCGGATTAGTCAGGGCAAAGCCTTGGAAAACCGAGGTTGGCAACCAAAAAAAATAAAATAAAAGGTAGACTCTTCTCAACACAATTTACTAATTTTTCGTCAAAAAGGAAAAAGAAATCAGTTTGAGATTATTATGGACTCAAATGAGAAGTAACTTCCTTAATGTTCATGTAGGTTTTGAATCAAACTGCCAGGAGAAATAAGAAATAAGAAAGCATTTGGAGTTGGAGTAGGCCTGGAAACTTTATCTTACAAAAATGCACCATAACACGAAGGTAGTGTCAGGTAGCCGAATTGAAGGAAGAAATGACAACAGAAAGAAGAAAAAAAAAAACCGATGAGTTGCTGGATGAATTCTCTAGTCAAGGCAAGTAAAATTAGAGTTATCACTCTCTCTACACAAGTTGTCTAAACAATTATTGATTTCTATGTCATTTGTTGTATATTATGTTCATTTCAAACAATGTGGTTCCAGATTTGACACCCTAAGTAGGTAGAAGACACTAGTTTTCCATGTTATATTTTCGTTCTTTAATAATGATTTTCATTCGTTAGGTTGATTGTGTGTAGGCCTGTGTTTCTGTTTCTTCATTTCAGTATGCTAATAAGAACCGGGGTTTGTAGTAGAAAATATGAATGGAAAAGCCTTTTTTTTGGGTCTGTGGCTTCAAGGGATGATGGAGCAGAGTACGGTTGAAGATATCCTTAACACAGTCCCTTTTTAATATAATGCAACGTCTGGTAGGAAAAAGTCCAGCAGGTTAATTTATAGAACATTTCTCAACTCATTTCAGTCATGCATATTATGTGGTCGCGGCTCCTCTTTTTTCCTTTTTATTTTATTTTATTATTTTATTATTTTATATTTTTTCTATTGTTTGCATGTTGTACATTACTTATTTATGAATGTTTCAAGAATTTATGATCTACTTTACAAATCAAATGTGTGCCAATATTTGAAATTTGTGTGTGTGCTACACAAACATCATAGGATATATCTTTGTAGTAAGCTTTGAGAAAATTTAAGATTTGCAGCTGAAAGGCTTTTTCTCTCTTTCTTTTGGCTTTCGATGATACTATACTTGCTAATTTTTCACCAAAAAGAGATAAATGACATAGGGAAACTTCCTTAGTGTTCATGTAGGTATTGAATCAACTGTCTGGAGAAATAATAAATGACAAAGCACTTGGAGTTGAAGTCTAGAGAACTTTGTCAAACAAAAGTGCACCATAACGTGTAGTTGGAGACTACCAAGTGGTTGAATTGAAGGAAGAAATGATAAAAGAAAGAAAAAGATGAGGAGTTGTAGAATAAAGAAGCCAAATGAAGGAAGAGTTCTCTGAGAAAGAAACTGGATGAAGCAAGAGATGGAAGAAAGCTGCAGAGGCTTTTTATAGTATACATACACAATCACTGGGTTCAGTTAATTTTGTAATGATGAACAATATTTAATTTCTGCATTTCTATTTGTGATCGATGCTTCACTTCACCAACAGGTTAATGAAGTGACTGCTCAACTTGTCGTGTACTCATCAGTCTTATATTATAGGTAATCTTTTATTTTTCAAATGGTACATTTGAGCGGTCTCATAGTTCCACAGATGTGGTTAACAGATATTATAACTACCAACTGCTGGTTGGTGGATGATAAAAGAGGGGAAATATGTGAGAAGAGGCATCGGATGTTTTAAGCAAGTTTTGGTCAGGTTTTGGCAGAGGGCACCATGAGGTGTAGGCGGTGACTGGCACCATCAAAACCAGGTCTATCTTTAGTTTATTGCTGTAATTCGTATTCAAGTAATTCAGATATTAGTCCAATAATTGAATCCTATTAGTATTTTTGTTGTTCTATATGCGCGTTCCTAATAGATGCTATCTTTTTGTTCTTATATTGACTTACTTTTGATTCCTCAGAATGGATTTGTGGAGGCCTCTGTTCTAGTTTCTACATTAGTGTATGTTATTAAAGACAGGATTGGTAGTAGCAAATAAGAATAGCAATGCTTCTACTTTGGTGCGTGGCTTCAACAAATAATGAAGCAGAGTATGGCTGAACAACAATCTGTTCTCACATTTGATTCCCTCTAAATTGTATCTTTATAGCTATCCAAAATGTTGTTGGATGAAATTTTCAATTTCTCAATATTTCTTTTCATGAAAAATGCATTCTGATTACTTTGCAAAATTCTTGGTTACAGAACAAGGATGCTACCAAGGAAATCTGTTCAACTGTAGAGTTGCTCTCCCAGGCTTGACTCACCCTTGCTTTCAGTGAAGGTCAAATTATACACCTTGGATATGATTTTGATGAGTTATACTGGCTACTGAAACTCTGTCAAACCTTTAAATTTCATACTTTTGAGCCATTATAATTTCTTAGACTAATCGTTCTAAAGCACCTAAGATAAATCCAAAGGGTACTTGATTCCCAATGCATGTGATCCATGATTTTTCGTTTGCATAAGCATGGCTTTGTTACATTTAACAATGAATGACTAATTTGGCTTGCGACTTTTAGGTGTGTGGCCAATATGGGGAAGTTGTCTTTTGTAAGGAATGACAAGGTGATTTGAGTTGCAAGACTAGCAAGAGCCTCAACTAAAATGTTGGGCAAAGAGACAGATTGTAAAATAGGTAGGTAATCAAGTTGGGAAATTGAGAGTAACTTGGGCTTTAGTCTCTTGATAGTGCAAGTAATAGTGGGAAATCTATTTTTCAGAGCTCGATGATCATGGTTTGGATTTCAAGCAACTGTTGTTTGTGATTGTTAACTAACTCATGGCCCTTTGTATCACACCATAGTCAACTAAGTTATTGTACATAGCCTGCCTTAATATGTGGCTCCTCTTCTATGCTCTCATCTTCTTTGCTTGCAGGTGCTTTTTCTTTTTGCGTTTATTTGATTTTCTTTACCGAAAACTTTGAGAAGACCTATAGCCCTGTCCGTCTTCAAGGCCAACCCTCTTTGCATCCTTTTCTCTGAGACCTATCACAAGTTAAGAAAGATGATGCTCTCTGGCACTTGTTTTTTTTTTTTTTATTTTTTTTTTTTATATATAACAATGAGAATCTTATTTCCTCTGGCTAACAGATCTGAAGTTTCTTGTAACAGTTTTTTTTATATGGTATGGTCATCAGGAATCACAGATTCCATCAATACCACAAGGACGTCAATTGGTGTTGGATATTGTTCTATCATGCATTTTATTTGGAAGCCATCAACCAACTGAGCAAGATCAAGAACAAGTAGGTGTTCCTAGTTGAACCTATTTTTTTGGTGGTTTTGATTAACAGGATAAATAAGGTTTCTTTTGTCCTTTGTTTCATGTGTTTTTACAGGTTTGCTGCTTTCTTGGCTCTGATGTCTGTTTTGTTTATCACTTGTTACTATATCTGGCACTCGGGATATAAAAAAATGTTTAAACAATCAAAGGTAACTCCTTCTACTATACCTTCTACAGCTTTCTATTGGGTAAAAGCTCGGAATATTCTGCCCCCACTGGTCTTGGTGAAAACCCATCTTGGAATGATTGGTCACCAAGCATCCCTGTACTGAATATTTTTTTTAACCTCAATGGCCTGTAGTGGCTGACCCAACACTTACATTTGTAGGTTAATCCACAGAGTCATTAGAGACTACTGTGTGGTGTTTTTGCTTTGTGAAAGATGGCAGGTGCTTGAATCAAAAGACTGGTTTTGTTAACATGGAGATCTACTTGCAGCCATTGTAGCTGGCTTTTGGAAGCGGTGTTTCAGGATGTGGATGTGGAAAGGTGATCTCTTATGATCCAAAACCAGCTGCCCTAATTTAGCAGATTTCTACCAGAAGCTAGATTACCATGGCCTTACTATCCAAGCTCTATTTTGTTTTATCCATAAAGAAAGTTGAGTAGAAGAGGGACACAGACTGGAATGGATGGAATTAGGATGGAATTAAGATGAATTAGGATGTGGACTGATTTTTTTTCTTCTTTTTCTTCAGCTTAATGAATTTTGATTTAGTTCTATAATGTTTAATCTTTTCCAGACTCACTCTCTGTTTTCAGTATGACTGCTAGACACATATTTTGAACAACTTCAATAAGATGATAGTTATGACAGGTGTTTTTGGCAGGAATTATATGGGACCTCAAGTAGAAACTCTCTTGCCTTTCTGTGGATGATTTGGAGCTGAAGAGGTAAGAGGTTTTACAAACAGTTCTGAACTCATTAAAAAAGAATGACAAGAAAATTCTCATAAAGTTGCCCAGCATATGTTTCATTTTGCAGCGAAATCTACTGTTATCAATATTACCAGTTAGTTTTCTCCTCTACCTGACCTTTTTGCAAGATCCTGTTTTTTTCATTGTTCAAATGAACAACTTTAAAAGATAGACTCTTCTCAACACAATTTACTAATTTTTTGCCAGAAAAGAAAAAGAAATCCGTTTGAGATTTTGGACTTAAATGAGAAGGTAACTTGCTTAATGTTCTTGTAGGTTTTGAATCAACTGCCAGGAGAAATAAGAAATGAGAAAGCACTTGGAGTTGGAGTAACCCGGAGAACTTTATCTAACAAAAATGCACCATAACACGAAGGTAGTGTCAAGTGACCAAATTGAAGGAAGAAATAACAAACAAAAGAAAAATGATGAGTTGCTGGATAAAGAAATGAAATGAATGAAAAGTTGTCCAAAAAGAGAAACTGGATGACGCCACAGATGGAAGAAAACTGCAAAGACTTTTAATAGTATGGTATATGCGATCATAATTTTAAAGATTTACACTACTCATGACTAATAGCTCAATGTATACAATTTATTTTGTTATGATGAACACTATTAATTTTTACATCTCTATGATTACTATTGCAATTTTTGTCTAACTAATTGCGATTGATGCTTCATTTAACCAACAGGTTATTGAAGTGGCTGCACAAGTTGTCCAAGTTATTGAGTAAGTGATAAGGTTGGTTAGATTGAGAGTAACTCGGGCTTTAGTCCCTTTGTAGTGCAAGTAATGGGGGGAATCTTTTTTTCAGGGCTAGATGATAATGATTCTGATTCCAAGCACAACTTCTGATGGTGATTGTTATCACTAACTCATGGCAATTTTTATCACACCAAGACAACTGAGAGCTGTTGTATATAGCCTGCATTGATATATGCCTCCTCTTCCATGCTCTCATCATCTTTACTTTACTTGCAAGGTACTTTTTCTTTTTTCTTTTACCTTTATTTTCCTTTTCAAAAATTTTAGAAGAACCCGTAGCCCTGTCTCTCTCTAAGGCCAACCCTCTTTGCATTCTTTTCTCTATGCCTTAACACAAGTAGAGAGAGATGATGCTCCGTTGGCACTTGGTTTTCTTAACAATGAAAATCTGATTTCCTCTGCTCATAACGTTTATCAGCGAACGAATTCGAAGTTTCTTGTACCAGTTTTCTTGGATATGGTGTGGCCATCGGGAATCATTAGATTCCATCGATGCCATCAGGATCTCAATTGTCATTGGCTATTATCCTATCATGCATTTTATTGGCAAGCCATTAACTGACTGAGCAACATCAAGAACAAGTTGGTGTTCATGGTTGCACCTATTGTTTGGTGGTTTTGATTAACAGAATAAACAAGATTTTCATTTTCTCAATATTTCTTTTCATGAAAAATGCATTGTGATTACTTTGGAAAATTCTTGGTTACAGAGCAAGGATGCTACTAAGGAAATCTATTAAACTGCAGAGTTGCTCTCCCAGGCTTGACTCACCCTTGCTTTCAGTGAAGGTTAAATTATACACCTTGGATATGATTTTGACGAGTTATAGTACTGAAACTCTGTCAAACCTTTAAATTTCATACTTTTGAGCCATCATAATTTCTTAGACTAATCATTCTAAAGCACCTAAGATAAATCCAAAGGGTACTTGATTCCCAATGCATGTGATCCATGATTTTCGGTTTGCATAAACATGACTGTGTTACATGAAATGATGAATTACTTATTTGTTCTGCGAATTTTAGGTGTATGGCCAAACTTGGAAAGTTGTCTTTTGTGAGGAATGACAAGGTGATCTGAGTTTCAAGACCAGAAAGAGCCTCAACTAAAATGTTGGGCAAAGGGACAGATTGTAAAAAAGGTAAGTAATCAAGTTGGGAGATTGAGAGTAACTTGGACTTTAGTCTCTTGATAGTGCAAGTAATAGTGGAAAATCTATTTTTCAGAGCTGGATGATCATGGTTTGGATTTCAAGCAACTGTTGTTTGTGATTGTTAACTAACTCATGGCCCTTTGTATCACACCATAGCCAACTAAGTTATTGTATATAGCCTGCCTTAATATATGGCTCCTCTTCTATGCTCTCATCTTCTTTGCTTGCAGGCGCTTTTTCTTTTTGCGTTTATTTGATTTTCTTCTATAGCCCTGTCCATCTTCAAGGCCAACCCTCTTTGCATCCTTTTCTCTGAGACCTATCACAAGTTAAGAGAGATGATGCCCTGAGCACTTTCTTTTTCTTTTTTTTTTTTATTTTTTATTTTTTTTTATTTTTTTTTATTTTTTTACAATGAGAATCTTATTTCCTCTACTTATAATGTTTATCAGGACTAATGGATCTGAAGTTTCTTGTAACAGTTTTTTGATATGGTATATATGCTCATCAGGAATCACAGATTCCATCAATACCACTAGGACATCAATTGGTGTTGGATATTGTTCTATCATGCATTTTATTGGGAAGCCATCAACCAACTGAGCAAGATCAAGAACAAGTAGGTGTTCCTGGTTGCACCTATTTTTTGGTGGTTTTGATTAACAGAATAAACAAGATTTTTTTAGTTCCTTGTTTCATGTGTTTTACAGGTCTGCTGATTTTTTTACTCTGATCTAAGCTTTTGAACAGGTTCATGTCTGTTTTGGTTATCACTTGTTACTATATCTGGGACTGGAGATATGAAAAACTGTTTAAACAATCAAAGGTAACTCCTGCTACTATACTTTCTACAGCTTTCTATTCGCTAAAGCTCCAAATATTGTGCCCCCACTAGTCTTGATGTAAACCCATCTTGGAATGACTGGTCACCAAGCATCCTTGTACTGAATATTTTTGAACCTCAATGGCTTTAGTGGCTGACCTAGCACTTACATTTGCAGGTTAATCCACAGACATTAGACTATTGTGTGGTGTCTTTGTTATATGAAAGATGGCGGATGCTGGAATCAAAAGACTGATTTTGTTAATCAGGGAGATCTACTTGCAGCCGTGGTAGCTGGCTTTTGGAAGTGGTGTTACAGGACCTGGATGTGGGAAGTCGATCTCTTATGATCCAAAACCAATTGCCCTAATTTAGTGGATTTGCTACCAGAATCTAGATTGCCATGGCCTTATTATCCAGACTCCAGTCTATTTGAGAATACTGACTTCCTTTTGATGCTATGTGTTATTAGATGTGTTGTCTTGGCCTTTTAATAGGGCACCATGCCTGGTTGTATACTCAGAAGTTCCATGCAGTACCTACTTTTCTTAATACAATCTATTTTATTTTATCCAAAAAGAAAGTCGAGTAGATGAGGGACACTGACTGGAATGGATGGAATTATGATAAAATTAAGATGAAAAATAGAAGAGTGAATAGACTTGCAGGTCCACATTCCTACTGAAATCTCACAAGGCAGACTCCTAAGAATCTCACCCAGGTGGTACTGCAATTTTCTCCCAACACACAACTTTACTAGCAAAAATCATGGGTATGGCCTTTTCACATTTTTTGGGCTCACAATACACCCAACTGATTTAGACTCCTCCAAGACTAATTAAAAACCTTGCTAATTGAAAAATTGGCAATAAGCAGCATAAATAAAGTTTGGGAATGAACAGTAATTCAGCTTGAATACAATTATCATAGTCTCCTAGATTCAGCATATTGAAGTGGAGTTAAATGCGATTCTGTTTTCTTTTTGGAGCTTTAATTGGACTTGGGAGAGCTCTGGTTTCAAAATTCTGGTGGTGACAATAGATTGCCTGGTGTGAATTAAAAGATAGCTCCAAGTTTGCTGTTGTGATTATTCAGAACAGTCTCAATCTCAAGAGCCTCTTTGGGATAAAGATTGTTTGTTGTACGGATCGTCTGCAGTGCTATGCAATGCAGCACCATAAACTGACATGTAGAAGGTACCTAATTTAACGGCTGAAATTAAAATGGATTCAATTAAGTTAGAAGACCCTACAGTTGAACCCATCTAACATTTATGTGATTGTAGAGTTAAACCCATTATACACGACCACTTGAGATCGATCAATTTCTCTCTCCTCCCTTTATATCCCCATTAGTACATCCAAGGGAGGTGTTTAGGATTCTGTGACTCTTTGGGCAGAGGAACCATCGGGGTTGTTGTCTCTCACATCCCCTGCCTCCACACTAATTCCTTTTCCAAGGATCTCACTAGGTGTTAGTTGGATATATTCTCTCCTCCCTTTTATGAACATTTTTACCGTGTGGGACTCAAGGTATCCCCCCCCCCCCCAAAAAAAAAAAAAAGGGTCAGTTCTTCATTGTAAAACAGGCAGAATGGGTTAATATGTGATGAATTATTTTCTAATTTTTGAATATTCTACCTTGGTTCTAATAGAGTGCAATTGAATGCATCATTGCAAGTCCAAGGATTATATATTGGGAAGCTTTCAGGATTATTCAAAACAAAGTTTTGATTCACCAAATAATTCGTTGAATCTCTGAATCACAAATTACACCCCCCCCTCAAGGAAGGGAAGAATAGTTCTCTGATACAGAAGGGAGGGGTTGTGTAGCAGAGTCTTAGGTGACAATAGCTTTGTCAGCATGGGTAGCTCTTGAGTCGCCCACGGCAGTATTTGTCAGCATGGGTAGCTCTTCAGGATTGACACGAATACCTTCAGCTGAAACTACATGACCAAGGAATACCACTCTCTTAAGCCAGAAATCACACTTGCTAAACTTAGCGAACAACTTCTTTTCTCGCAACCTTTGCAAAGTGAAACTTAGATGACTCGCATGCTCTTCTTCGCTCTTCGAAAAGATCAAGATGTCATCAATGAAAACAATCACAAACTTATCAAGCACATCGTGAAATACTCGGTTCATGAGGTCCATGAACACCGCAGGAGCATTGGTCAATCCGAAAGGCATGACTCTAAACTCGTAGTGACCATACCGCGTTCGGAAAACTGTCTTGAAGATATCACTAGACTTCACTTTCAATTGGTGATATCCGGACCTTAAGTCAATCTTTGAGAACACAACTGCACCCTTCAACTGATCGAAGAGATCATCAATTCTGGGCAGCGGGTATCTATTCTTGATAGTCAGCTTATTCAACTCACGGTAGTCGATGCACAAGCGCATACTACCGTCTTTCTTCTTGACAAACAAGACCAGAGCTCCCCAAGGTGACACACTAGGCTGTACAAAACCTCTATCAATGAGCTCATTCAACTGATTTTGCAACTCTTTCAACTCAGTAGGAGCCATCCTATACGGAGCTTTAGATACCGGAGCGGCACCAGGGACGAGATCAATAGAAAACTCGACATCCCTGTCTGGAGGCACTCCCGATAGATCATCAGGGAAGACATCAACAAAGTCACAGACAACCCCGACTTCATCGACTCTTTTCTCCACTTTACCCTTGCCTTCGATGAAGCATCATCCACTAGGGCATAGACTTGCATCAGTGCGGACAGCACTTTCTTACAAACCCTTCTCTTTTCCCCCTGAAATTCCAAGACCGGACTTCCACAATTATGGAACTGAATCTTCTTTGAGGAACAAAGGAACACAGCTTTGTGGGCTGTTAACCAATCGATTCCCAAAATAATATCGAAGTCCTTCATGTCAAGAATTACAAAATTGGCTTCCAAGTTCTTCTCACCAATCAACACAGGACATTTAGATAACCCCTTATCTAGTTTCACAAAGGACCAAGAGGTGTACTAATCAATAAACAACTAGACAACTTCTCGGGGATTAGGTTAGTCTTCTTGATGAATGCAGATGACATGAACGAATGAGATGCACCCGTATCAAATAAGACAAATGCAGAAATAGAAGCAACTAACAATGTACCCGAAATCACTTCATGGCTTGGATCCCGCTCAAGACCGGAAATACTGAAAACTCTACCAGAGGGAGGAGCAGGAGCACTCTTCACCACCGGGGCAAAGCATCGGGCGGGCCGCTTCGGACAGGCACGAGCGAAATGACCAGCTTGCTTGCAAGAGAAGCAAACAGATTGCTGGATCCAACAGGGGTGGCTGCAACAGAGGGCTTCTGAACAAAAGGCCTTGCACTTGCACTTGCACTTGCACTTGCACTTGCTGGTGGTCGGTTTCCGCCATACTGTCTAAACTAGCCGGGCTGCTGAAAATCCGTGTTCTGACCTACACTCTTAGGCTGAAAGGTAGGAGTGGGGTAGGGTGTAGGTCTCACAAAACGACGGTCATTACGATCCACCAAACCAGAATTCCTTGATCGCCGGTGGCTTTTGCACACGAGCACTTTCCTTCTCTCGTTTCTTCCAACTTCTTCGAGTTCTGCACCACTTGAGCATAGCTCACTATAGGCTGGACCGTGAGGTAAGCTTTAATGGCAGGGCGCAGTCCTTTGAAGAACTTCTTTGCTTTGGCGAGGTCAACCTTCGGAGAATCTGGAGCAAAGAAATGAAGCTCCTCGAACTTCGTTGGTACTCCAACACGGACGAGAGATCCTTGTGTAAGAATCATGAACTCAGCTTCCTTCGCATCTTTTACCGCCTCGGGAAAGTAATTCATACAAAAAGCCTCTTTGAACAACTCCCAAGTTACAACTCCCGCATGCAAACCTTCCAAAACAGCCGAGTGGAGATCCACCATGCATCAGCTTCTTGTTGCAACTTCTGCTCAAAGCAACAGATCTTCTCGAGCTTCCGAGCATTGCAGATGTCGGAAAGCCTTCTCCAACTCACGAAGCCACTTGTTAGGAAACAAGGGGTCCTTGGTAACTCCGGTGAAAGTGGGTACTTGCATCTTCGTAAAACTCTCCATCAAAGCGAGTATGAGGAGTTCCAGCTAAACCTCCCGCATTCAGATCTGCGGCATGAGGATTCACATTAGCACCAGCTCGGGTCTCATTATGCAGAGTCATGAAACCCACCAACATCTGGTTGAACCGAGCCGCTTGTCGCTGCATCATATTGCCCATAATATTGGCAATATCTCGGAAACTTCCAACATTCGAGGCACCGGGTATCTCATGGGTACCTTGATCAACATTAGGTATCTCACCACCTCCCTGAGGTATTTCACCACCTCCATGAGGTATTTCACCACCTCCTTGACCACTGGATTCACCACGCCCACTTCTCAGAGTAACCATTTTGCAAAACCGAGAACATCAAAATACCGAATTTCGAAGTTTCGACATAAACCACAAGTCCAAATGATTTGAAAACTTAAATCATGCTTAAATATATCCATATAGTCATCAAACAATAATCCATAAGGCAAAAATCACATTTTCCAAAAATTCAACAGCAAAAGAGGTCTCTGTGACCATTGGTCGAGTGATTGGTCGAGTGACCCAGTCGACCAATGAGTCGACCAATACGCATGTAATGCGAAAATTCGCATTATAAGCCTCATTTCCACATTCCAACTTCATTCTAACTTCTTCCAAAGGTGAGAGAGCTCTAGGGAAAGTCTCCAAAGGTTCTCACAAGTGTTCTTGAGGTGATTTGGTGCTTCAGCAACAACACAACAACACACAACCATCACAAACAAGGTAAAACTCTCATTCTTTCTTCCATTTTCATCTTCTCATGCTTGCATTTCAATCAAAACCATGCTTTGCTTGTATCCAATGCTAGAAATCATGCTTAGGAATGCTTAGAAACATATTCCCTAGGTTTTAAACACAATGCCATGCATAGACAACAAGTTTTAACATATTGGTGTTCATCTCGCAACGTTTTCATACAGAAATCGATATCTTTAGAAAAATTCCGTTTTCTCTCAAACCGCTTGAAATTTTCGCACGAGATCAAATGCTACATGCTCAAGATGACATTGTAGATAGATCCATACAATTTGATTTAACCAATTTCAACTTTTCAAAAATCCAATTTTGACCTAAATTGCGAAATCCCCAAACTTCCTTCTTGCTGAATTTTTCGCTTTAATTCAAGTTTTCGATCGATTTTCTTCAAACAAACCTCATAGACATGAAATTCCAAGTATTGCGCACATGCTAGTATGTTCAAATCAAATTTTCCCCAAATTTGAAATTTTCCGAAAAATTACGAAAATACCCTTTTGGCTCAAATCTTAAGGTAGCACTAACTGGAATTGTCTCTTGTTTCTTTCACAGATACACACTATGCAGAGGGGAGGGCGAGGACGAGGTAGAGGTCGTGGTCGCATTGTAGGGGCACTTAGGGGCAGAGGTCAGGTTCCTTCAGAGCCTAGACAGGAGGTTCGGAGACCGCACATGTTTGACACACCTCAGGCCGAGTTCCTGTATGAGGCCTACTTCAGTTACTGTAACATCGAGTTGGGACGTCTACTTTACCTACGCCAGCTCAGAGTCTTTAGGATTCGGCAGAGACTCGACACGTTGCAGTGGACTCATCTCTTCACTGAGGATCTGCCGGTATACCCGGAACTAGTGAGGTTGTTCTTCAGCAACCTTACCTACACAGAGGAGGCTCGAGGTCAAGGACATCCACTTAGACTTGTCCTAAGGAGCAGGGTCTTCCGAACTCAGATTCGCTTCTCCACCCGGGCACCGGCTGAGATCTTGCAGGTTCCTTACTATCCACAAGCTGTGTGTGGATACCGCAGGGGCGGATCCGGACAGCCATCCGATGCCGTACGAGCTTCGCGAGATATGCTCTACGCTATGGGATAGCCGTCGATGCTTTACTCCATGGACCAGCGGACGGATGACGGGTTCTGCACGGATTATCGGTCGCATAGTCGGCCGAAACATTATGCCGAAAGCCGGACATCACCATCGGGTCACAGTGATGGAGGCCTTAGTCATCTACCGCATCTACATGGGCTTCGAGATCGATCTCTCCTACATCATTCAGCAGGTCATGCCGGACTTAGTTCTCGCGGCCTAGCATGCGGAACCTTTGCTACGGAAGGCTACCGACCTTGATCTTCGTGCATTTCGGGGTGAGCTTCAAGGATACACCGGTGGACACCGGTTCACTGTGGATACCCAATCGGGACTCGGACCATTCGTCGATGAGACCGCAGCGAGCCTCGAGAGATCTCCGGTCCGGAGGGTGAGGATGATGAGGAGTCGGAGGATGAGGATCAGGGGTCAGAGGATGAAGGAGAGGATATCGGTCCTGATAGTGATGATCAGGCCGGAGATGATGCAAATATGCACGAGGCTGAGCCAGTGCATCACGAGTTTCCTTCATCACACTTCGAGGTAGGTGGCCCCTCTCATGCAGTTCCAGAGACTTCAGATCTTGGGGCACAGATGAGATCGATGACTTCCATGCTGGAGAGGATGGAGGTCGGACAGAGCAGATGTATGAGAGGATGGAGTCACGACAGGGATAGGATAGAGCATCGGGTGACTCAACTAGCGGAGGAGTTCGAGCATACAGAGATCGAGAGAGGATCACCTAGATAGATCGTACCCTAGGATTTCCATTTATGCAATTCAGATGTAATCGTTGTAAAAACTTTTGAAATTAATGAAGTTCATTTTGTTTCACTTAATTATTGTATATTATGCACCTTTCTTTTCCTTGCATTAGTGACATTTGTTCAAGTATAATTATGGTATGTTATTCGGAAATGTTCGTTATGCCTCAAAGGTTAAGTTTCTAATTCAAGTGTTCTATTATTCACTTCTAAGAGTAGAAGAGTCATTTCAGATCAATGACTCGAGCATGTTCAGTTATTGTCTTTTGTGGTTAGGATCTCCTCGAACCTTGGGCTCGATACCAATCTGTCACATCCTCCCCAGCCGGTACCCTATCCGGCATACCCGAGAGTGTGATCCACAGCCCAAGATCAGGTATCGAGTGATCAGCCTCCCACATAAACAATAACATAATCATGAACAATCATAATAAAAGTGCGGAAGATAAACCATAGATCCAATAAGGAAAGAATGAATCATAAATAAATCAGAATACTAGATATAATCAGAGTGTCAAAACAGATAAGTAAAGTGAGGCAAAAATCCCACTCTACAACCAGCGGAAAAGTAGCTCCTAAAGAGAATAAACTAGACAAAATCTAATCCCAGTAGCAAGTACAATGGGTGACTAAATTGTTCTCCACTTTATAGACAACATCCTTATAAGTGTAAATCTCATAAATGGCACAAGGACGCTTCCACTCAATGGTCGGACTAAGCATCGTACGGAGCATAACCACTCGCGGGATCTTCAATGTAATTGTTGTAACCGCAATCACCTTCCTGGAGATATGCCTCTTCGCCTTGCGCTTCTTCATAGGGACCGTCATAATATTCAGTACCTGCAGAATAGTCTAACAAACATTGTACAATAAAGGAATGAGTTTCAAAGAAACTCAAGAAGGCGATTAAAACCATAATAACATAAATGGCGAGGATTTCAGAACAAACATAAATGCAATATGATATGAGACAAGCAATGAATGAATGAATCTAACTCTATGTATGCTGGTCTCTATTGGCAGACATGCTTTAAGTCATAGCACCGTACTTCTTTAGGAAGGTCTCAATCACTCATCATCAGTTGGTAATGGGTCCGGCATCCCTCGGGACATTCCATGGCTGGGGGTTAAGTCACCACTCTCTCACATCACCATTGGTCTAAGTACCGGCGCATGTCGGGGGTAAAACCTAGCCAAATGCAAGTCTTCTACTTAGTTACATCAAGTCGGATCCAGATACGTCCATTCCTCGTCCCTGACGATCCTTTCCGGTATCCTTCACACTAGAGTCCTCATAGTCCCTGACTACGGACTCATCAACCCTATTGATCATCCACATATGGTAAACGGGAAGCTCTCACGTCCTCTCACGGGTTGGTTACCGGTCTTAAGCGCCCGTGAGCCCAAGTCTAACCATATGCAATCCTACCAATAAATGGCCCCCACAATGTGATTCCTGTCCTCTCACGGGTTGGTTACCGGTCTTGAGCGCCCATGAATCCCCATTGCTACCACGGGTCGTTCGGTCTCAATACCCCTCCGATTAGGGTCTGACATAACAGGACATCCTAGCCAAACACTACTAGACAGTCCTAAATATGTCATCCAACAGTTTAGGAAGGTGTCCAGAGGGCATCTCCGGAAACATCCCATAATATTCCCGTAGTAGTCCAAGGACAGAAGTGTCAAAAGGACACCTCTCCTTCCAAACCATACTTAAGCATACACATGCATCAATTCAGATCATCACATATATGGTAACTTCATATATGGAAAGAAATCAATAATTACAATCACTTTGTATATAATTGGTAAGTAAATCATACATGAATCAATTTAAGCAATGCTACTGTAATCAAGGTTATGCAACAGTAGTATATCGTTGTAAGAATCTAATTAAAGAAACATATCAATGATATTCAAATATAGAAACTAGATTCATGCTATCTATGTAATTAAGGAAATAACCATCCTTACCTTTTATAACTCGCAAAGGAATCCTAAGAAATCAAGTAAGATCTTGGCAAACTTGAGAAGAAGGTCCTAAACAAGTGTATACAACATATTAGGAAAGATCCCTAACAGAAAAGATACCAAAACATCCAACACAGACCAATTCTGGAGTTGTTGTACTCATTGGTCGAGTGGATTGGTCGAGTGGTCCAGTCGACCACTCAGTCGACCAATGCAGACAGTAGCCTATAAAATCAGAGTTTTAAGTTATGAAATCCAAATTTGGTGGTTCAAAAGGTACTAATCAAGGGGTGAACTACATCAGTAGTATTCTAACATATAGGGGACCTCAAAACACTAATCAAATCAAGCCATCAAGATCCAAATTAGGAAACAAAAAGTTACCATAATTAGATCAACCATGGATCTTGATGAATTCAAAATAGAAATCAAAGACAAGAACAATAGGAGAAGGGATCATTGCTTCAGGTAAAGGTATCATGAAAAGCATACTTAGATCTTCAAGGAAATAGGCTTAAAAGCATAAATCTAAATAAGGAAACAAAACCTACCATATATGTAACCATCATGATTCATGAAGAACACATAGTATGGTAGAAGAGAACAACTAGAGATTGATAGATCATGGATCATGAAAAGAAAACACAGCAATTAACTACTAACATGATCAATATAGAAGATCCAAGGAGATCAGAATTCAAATCAGAAGTTTAACAAAGATTAGATCATGGGTTGATCATGATTCCTTCAAAAGCTTGCAATGATCATGGTTAAGATCATTGTTCTAGCCTTTAATCCTTAGGATGATCATGAGAGACAAGTCCAGAGATGTTTGCAACAGAGAATGCAGCATCTCCTCTACTGTCTCAACTCAAAAAGGAAAGAAAATAAGAGATAGAGGAGAAGAAGAGAGTGTAGACATACCTTTTTGATGAAAAGGAAGAGTTTTGACGAAGATCCGTCAAGAAAATCACCAAGGATGCAAGGGAGATGACTTGCAGAGGTCTTTGGTTCGTTCCAAAGAGTTTGGAGGCAGAAAATACGAAGTAGACTCGAGATTGGACTTAAATAGAGCAAGCAAAACCTAATTGCCAAAGACAGCACTCATTGGTCGAGTGGATTGGTCGAGTGGTCCAGTCGACCAATCAGTCGACCAATGCTGACAGCAATTCCAAAACAGGGAATTGGAGACCCAGATGAAATCCAATCCTAAAGGGGTTTTGTACACATGTCAAGTGACTTACCTAATAGGTAGAAATGCCTTCAAACCAAGATAGAGAGCACTCCAAGTCCATCAACTAATCCGATCTTCATCAAGATTCAGTTTCCATAAATAAAACTTCATCATCAACTTTCATGGATTCAAAGCCAGACACCAAGTCCTCCACTGGGATGGCCCAAAGCTGACTTCTTACCTTACTTCGGGTCATCGGACCTACAAATAACAAGGTTTCCGGGTCAAGGTTAGGGCTGGGTTTTACAGGCTGTCTCACAGAGTTTGGGATATTTGATTCAGGCGTAAAAGGTGAACCGAGAAAATGGGTTTGGTTTGGTAAAAGGATAATCAAACAATTCTAACCATTAGATTGCAATTTTCCATGTGGCATCTTAAGAGACTGCATTGCTGTGCACTATAGACGACTTGCACACCAAACCGGTTTTATCCACCTCTTTGATTCTTTATGTTTCTCCTCCATTCCAAGATCTTCCTATGGTGGCCTGGATTCCTTGTCTAGGCTAACCCTCTTGGTTAAGTCTCCCAACTGTTTAGTGGTGTATGAATTAACGTCGTTGACTTCGTAATTTCAATGCTTCTATTGGTTGCTCTTTTTAATGATTTGTAATTTACATACCCCTCCCTCCCCTGCCCCACAAAAAAAAAAAAAAAAATGGCAATAATAAGGATGAAGCCCCACAGAATTGATGCTCCCAACCCAAAACTTAAGTCATTTAATTTACAAATTGTTGTTGAAGACCATCATTACTAGTAAAACTGAGATGCCCATAGAGCATTAGATATATAACCTCTCGTAATTGCCATAGAGTGCATAAAGAATTATATTAGCCTTGTATGATTAAAGATTTTCTTTGAATCAACCTAGATTTTGCCATCTGTGTGGATGATATGGCAAATCTAACTGCATGATCTCTCCCTTTCTATGTGTCATTTTATCCGAGGCGTGATTATGTTATGCTTTCGTTTCCACCTTTTCTACAGTTTTTGATTTACCAGTCACGATATAAGAAGACTGAGATTTTATTCTTAAAATCCTCCACAAAAGCAATTTCCCCATTGAGTCCTAACATTGAGTTGAAGGCCAATCAAGTGATCGACCTCCCTAGATGGGTTGTACCAAACGTCTCATTTCAAACAAGATGTGCAAACTCAATCATAGATCAAATCATCTCTCAAATGGATAGTTTTTTGTATGATAATTGAGGCTTGAGACCTAATGAGATAGCACATCACTTGCAAACGACTTCAAGATATCACAGACAATCTGAATACACCAAATTCAACACTTTTGATCCCTCATAATTAGCATCTCAAACCCCTTTTTAAGTAATCATGCTCATGACAATGTCTATAACAAAGATGGCAAGTTGCTCGACAATGATTTGCAAAATAAATTTTAGAGCCAAAAACTTACATGAAAGAATTATGAATGAAAAAAAATTCAAAAGTCAGTAATGAAAAGAACATCAAATACACAAGAAAACTCGGTTTTCTTTGATTTTCTCCAAATTGGCTTCAATGCCTCATTGTGAGACCATAGAGCCTAGGAATTTCTCAAAGGATACCTCAAACAATTCATCTCCAAATTGAGCTTCATTTGATAGCTCAGAGGTCATAAAAAGCTTCTGCTATGTCGGTCAAGTGGTTTATTCTGCCCGAGCTGCACTTCCAGCATATCAACATATACCTCGATGAGTAGTTTGATATTTTTGTAGAAATTCTTGTCACTGCTCTTGGATATGTTGCTCCAATGTTGTACAAATTGAATTGCATCACCCATTAATTGTAACTTTTTCAGTTTGTGGTGAAGGCAGTATGCTTCTTGTCTTCAAGCTTCATCAGAATTTGGTTATATCTTGAGTTAAGCGTCCGTAAAGCTCAATACCTCGTGACCCATTATGGCATCAATGAGCAGATTGATCCAAGGCAAACAATAACAAGCCTTGGGGTAGGCCTTATTTAGATCAGTTTTGTCCATGGACATCCTCCATTCACAACATTCACCTATTAGATCGGACACTCAATTGGTTTGATGAATACGGACAAGTCTAGTTTATCGACCTCTTTTCTTATTGTCGTATACTTTTTGGTCAAGAAATTCTGACATTGTTAAATGACCAGATTGTCTCATCAATCCAAAGGCTATGTTCTGCCCTTTGTCGATCAATTCCAAGTGTATCTTTTGCAAACCATGGGAACACATCACCATTCTACTGTAGGAACTCTTTAGCTTCATCTTCATGCTTGCTCCAATCATAGTTCTCCTAGCTGTGTCCTCAAAACACAGTTGTATTGTTTCCAACTTTTTCACTGGTTCCCTTCTCCGCATATGTCTTTGTGCCAATCATCTTGGATCTCGATTATCATGGTAACCCTCGAACTTGGTCTCCTCAAGTGCTTCTTCGTAAAATTGGCATAGCACTATCAAAATGACTTATGATTCAAGTGACATTCACCAACTCCGTTCTTTGTGGAAAACTTAGTTTTCATGTGTTTGGGGGAGTCCAAGATGCCAAGGATTGGTCTTTACATTAGAAGCAGAAGGGAGTGATCGACCATGAAAGTTGACTAATTTAGTGCCATCCAAGAGGTTGAGCGGTATAGTGCCTTTGACAACTGTCGAGGATTTAGTAAATCCATAGCGATAAGTCTCATCTAGCACTATGACACTATCATCGAACCCTAACTGTCAAAAACCTCGTAGTATATAAGGTTGACAAAAGAAAGCATCAATCAACACCTAGTGTATCTCCCTATTTTCCAAGTTCACTTTGACAATTGGGGCATCATCATGTGGAGTCTGTGCAATAGCAAGATCCTTGCCCGTGAATGTTACTGGATCTGGGTACATCTCACTCCATTTCTTTGATGTGCCTAATCACCTCCAACAAACCTTGCATTCCAGTTTCATTTTCGAACTAGGTCTTGCGAAGGCCTCCCGAGCACCATAGAAATGGGGATTTGGCTTCTGTCACTTTCCCATGATTGCTCCTCTTGGGATCGGGATGGCATCAAACCAATCTTTCTTTGCAATCTCCTTATTTCTTCTCTTATGGGTGATCAACCTTAAGGTCGGTTTGCTCTCTTAGCATATCTCCTGAGAAGAAGATTGGTGAGTTTCCAAGATCGAAGAAGATTTGAACCAAAAGCAACAATCATTGATCAATTTTGAAAAAGATAGGAAATAGAAACTAGCTGAAACAGAATTTCTGATATATTTAGCAGCAAATTTACAAAAGGTATTACAAGATTCATACATCCAAGTAATAGATTATCAAACTGAAGAGGAAAGGAAGAAAGCACTACCCTTGCCTCAACTGAACTGCGTTTCAAAAACAAGAGAAAAAGATCCTCAGTGAAGCAGCAAGCAAAACAATAACAACAAACCCAGCCTTATCCCAACTTAATGGGATTTAGGGAGAACGGCGGTCTAGAACAAAAAGGGAGAAAAAGACACATGAAATAGAAAACAAGAAAATGACAAAAGAAAGAAGACAAGGAATACAGACAAAAGAAAGACGAAAATTAGGAGAAAAAGCGAAGCCTAGAAAGTCAGGAGAATTGTAGTTGCATGGATCTTCCTTTCTGGGAGAATTGCAGTTACATTGATCTTCCTTACAAGCAAGCATAAAACCAAACAAAATATATGAGTAGTCTAAACTAAATTTGGTTAGTTGGAGTCAACTTACATCCAGAAGTTCTTATCCTTCCATATAATAAGCCAAACATGCAATAACTAAGAAGTGTCTCAATGCATGAGGCTCCCACTACTGCATGATCTAGAACTTGAAAGGACATAAAACCTTCTCCACCGGAAAGGCTGTTTAATTAGGGGAGTGGGATAGCCACGTGTACAAAATATTGTATTATATATTGAGTTGTTTTTCATCATTTTAGAAAAGTGAATAATATACTTCATTTGTCTTTTATGGTATCAGGCCTTCACATGTCCTATACCTTTTTTGTCTGCCTTTTTCCGTTTCTTGCTTTTTCATTTTTTGGCTTAGAAAGCTCTGTTCGCCGGATGCTCTGTTCTTGAAGCTTCCATGGCTACCTTGGTTTTCTTTTAGGGAAGTGGTTAAGTCCTCCTCAGATAACTACTTTCACCGGAGTTTTTGTTCTTGGAGGTTTTATTAGCGAAGCGTCTTCCTCCAGATACCTGATTTCGCCGGACGATCTGTTCTTGACGATTTGGCGATCTATTCATGAAGCTTTCATGGCTAACTTAGCTTCCTCCTCTGCAACAGCTTTGGTTTTTCCTGTTTCTGCTGTTCCTTTGTTCCCTTATCCGACTAATCTGAATGTTACAAACTTTGTAACCCTCCGTTTAACATCTGAGAATTATCTTTTGTGGCAAACTCAGTTTTTGTCTTTGGTTGAGAGTCAAGATCTGTTGGACTTTCTTACCGGCGATTGCTCTGCTCCCGCAAAAATTCTCATATCTGATGTTGGTGTTGAAACACCTAATCCAACTTATCATTCTTGGTTGAAGACTGATCGATTAGTGAAAGCCTGGCTTACTGGCACTCTTTTAGAAGGTGTTCTACGGCTTGCATATGGCATTCAATCATCTGCAGATTTGTGGCTCATATTATCTGATGCTTTTTCTCAATCTTCTGAAGCACATGAGTTTGAATTGTTGTCTCGGTTGCATTTTATGAAGAAGAAAGAGACACAATCTTTGAGTGATTTCTTGCTTCTGTTTAAAACTCTCTGTGATCAGCTTGCAGCGATTGGCAAACCGATTGAAGATTCACGAAAAGTTTTTCTACTTCTCAATAATTTGGGATCTGCGTATGAAAGCTTTGCGACGACGATGTTGAAGCCACCAGTCCCGTGTTATAATGATTTAATTCCGTTGCTGCACAGTCATGATCTGAGAAACAGAGGTAATTCGTTTGTTTCACCTACTCCGAATCTTGCATTTTTTGGATCTCAAACTAGTAGTCAAGGAGGTCGTACTGTTTATCGTAGTGGCCGGTATGGTTCTTATGGCCTGAATAACTATCGTGGTGGTCGGAGTGGATCCTTTTTTTCACAGAATCATGGATTTGTTCCCTCTGCTAAAGCCTTTGGTTCTGTGCATAATTTTCAAGAAAACAAAGAGAATAATTCTTTTGGTTTTCCTTCTACATCATCTCTATGTTGTCAGATGTGCAAGAAAATTGGCCATGATGCTTTGAAATGCTGGGGTCGATATGATCATTGTTATCAGTCTGCTGAGATTCCGAAAGCATTGGCTGCAATTCAGCTTAATTCTTCTTCTTCTTCAGCTTGTTGTCAGATCTGTAAGAAATGGGACATGATGCTTTAACTTGCTGGGGCAGATATGATCATAGTTATTAGTATGAAGAAATTCCGAAAGCATTGGCTGCAATTCAGCTTCATTCTTCTTCTGGTTGGCTTCTTGATTCAGGGGCTTCTGATCATGTTACAGATTCTCCAGGTAAGCTTTCTATTGTTGTTCCCTTTAAAGGATCTTCTTCATTGATGATTGGTAATGGTGATTATTTGCGCATCACTCATATTGGTTCTAGGATCATATCTAATGGTAGTCATTCTCTTCCAATAATGGATGTTCTTGTGGTGCCTTCAATCAAACGTAATTTGATATCTGTTTCTAAACTTAATTCTGATCTTGGTTGTGTTCTGGAGTTCACTAACAGTAGTTTTCTTGTTAAGGATCACACCAAGCAAACAGTTCTGGCATTGGGGACTAAGAAGGATGCATTGTATGTGTTTGATTTGAACACTGATAGTTCTGGTAGTGTTGCCAATGTTGGTTTTGGTTCTGTTTTATTTTCTTCTAGGCAAACTATGGCTTCTGAGAGGATTTGGCACTTGAGATTGGGCCATCCTTATTCTGCTGTCACTTGTTTTTTGCGTTCTCATGGTTTAATTCAATTTGGTTGTAAGTCAAAGATTGGGAGTGTTAAGACAGGGACTGTTGATAATGTTTGTGATAGTTGCCAATTTAGTAAAAGCATACACCTACCTTACAATTCTTCATTCACACGTGCTTGTGCTCCTTTGGAACGAATTCACTGTGATTTGTGGGGGAATTCTCCAGTTGTGAGTGTGTAGAAATCCAAGTACTTTGCATTATTTGTTGATGATTATTCACGTTTTACTTGGCTCTATCCACTTAAAAAAAATCGGATTTCTATCATGTTCTTCTGCGTTTTCAGTCTCTTGTAGAGCGGCAGTTTGACTCTAAAATAAAGATTTTACAAAGTGATGGTGGTGGTGAATTTGGGCTTACTGCATTTCAGTCTCACTTAGCTTCACAGGGTATTCTTCATCATATGTCCTGTCCTAAAACTCTAGCTCAAAACAATGTTGTTGAAAGGAAACATAGACATCTTGTAGAGCTTGGGTTAGCTCTCTTATATCATGCCTCGGTTCCTATGTGTTATTGGGTAGAGGCTTTTCTTACATCAGTTTTTCGCATCAATCGTCTTCCATCCAAGGTTTTACAAATGGATACTCCTCTTCATCTTTTGTTCAATCAAGATCCCCAATATCATACGCTTCGAGTTTTTGGTTCGGCATGTTTTCCATGTCTTCGTGCTTATAACTCTAATAAATTTGAACCTCGCTCATTGGCATGTGTTTTTATGGGCTATAGTGATTGTCACAAGGGTTATCGTTGTTTGCATGTCTCCACTGGTCGTGTTTATATCTCCAGGGATGTCATATTTGATGAGAATGTTTTCCCCTTTAAGGGTACTGTTGTGTCTTCTTCTTTGGGTACTTCTTGTACATTTGAAGGTTGGACTGCTTATGTTGAGCCTGCCTTCTCTTCTCTTGATAAGCGTGATACAAAGTTAGCTTCTAGTTGTGTTTCATGTGAATGATCGCTAGTGAGACCTTGGTTTTCTGCTCCTACAACTTCTGGACCTAATGATCTGTTACTTGGAACTTCAAGTGTTTCTGCCACTGCTGTTTTGTCCTCAAATAATTTGGATCAAAATAATGGTTGTTACTGCTCCTCATTTGGGTTTTATTCATGATCAGTCCATGGGTTCAGCTCCTGTGGATTCATCACATTTGCTTCGTTCTTCTTCATTAGACACCCATTGCCCACCTGATGTTTTAGCTTCTTCACCTATTTTAAAATCCATTAGGCCCAAATGGGTGTTTATCTAATGAGTTACAGCCCATTACACTTCCGGCCCATGATAAAAACACTGAAATGGGATTCTCTAGTGAGTTACAGCCCACTGCACCTCAGGCCCATGATAAATTTGTTGAAATGGGTTTGGTTCCTTTTTCTTTAAAGGCTACTGATTGTAGTTTATCTGCTCCATCTACACAAACCATGCATAATATGGTGACCCGTGCTCAACTTGGTGTTTGCAAACCTAAACCCAAGTATGCGTTACATGTTGATTTTGTTTGTTCTGAGCCTAAGTCAGTGAAGTTTGCTTTAGCTCATCCTGGCTGGACTGCTGCAATGAAAGACGAAATGGCTGCCCTTACTACTAATCATACTTGGTCTTTAGTTCCTTGTTCACCTAAGATGAACGTTGTTGGTTGCAAATGGGTTTTCAAGACAAAATTGAAAGCTGATGGGAGTTTAGAGCGTCTTAAAGCTCGTCTTGTTGCTCGTGGCTACAATCAACAGGAGGGTATTGATTTTGTTGAGATGTTTAGTCCAGTCGTTAAATCTGGTTCTATTCATTTGGTTTTAAGCATTGCTACTATGCTAAAATGGCCTCTACATCAATTGGATGTTAAGAATGCATTTCTTCATGGTTTTTTATCCACTCTGGTGTTTATGCAACAACCTCCTGGTTTTGTGGATTCTACGGATGATGTTTGTCAATTACATAGATCTCTTTATGGACTTAAACAGGCGCCCCGAGCTTGGTATGATCGGTTTAGTGGTTTTCTTCTGGATTTTGGATTTGAGAGTAGTTTCTTTGATAGCTCTATGTTTGTTTATCGCCAAGACGGGAGGACTTTGATCTTGTTGCTTTATGTTGATGACATTGTTCTTACTGGAAATGATGAGCTTTTCTTAAGTTCCTTTATCACTACTTTGGGTTATACTTTTGCCATGACGGATTTGGGCTTTTTACATTATTTTCTTGGGATAGAGTTACTCAAACTAGTTCCGGTTTGTTTTTATCCCAACCAAGTATGCGGCTGATTTGCTTTGTCGTGCCAGTATGCTTGATGCAAAGCCTGTGATGACCCCTATGAGATATCTCGTCCAGTTGTGATGTCAGATTCTTCACTTTTTCATGATGTTACTTTGTTTCGAAGTATAGTCGGGGGTCTACAATACTTGACTATGACTCGTCCCGATCTTTCTTTTGCGGTGATTACCGTTTGTCAATCTATGCATGCACCGACTGTCTCTGATTTCTCTTCTGTCAAGCGTCTCCTTTGTTATGTAAAGGGTACTTTGGATTGTGGTTTGTGTCTTCATCAAGCTAGCTCTTTTCAGTTATATGGTTTCTCTGATGCTGACTGGGCGGGATGTCCTACTACTCGGCATTCTACTACTGGCTATTACACTTTTCTTGGGGCAAATTGTATTTCTTGGAGCGCTAAGAAGCAACCTACAGTTTCTCGTTCTAGTACAGAAGCAGAGTATCGAGCCATGGCTTCTACTACTGCTGAGTTAACTTGGTTGAGTTTTCTTCTTCGTGATATCGGCATTCCGCAGCCTCAACCGACCATTCTCTCTTTGTGATAATATGAGTGCTCTTCACATGACTGTGAATCTAGTATTTCATGGGCGTACCAAGCATATTGAATTGGATTACCATTTTGTACGGGAAAATGTTGCTTTAGGACATTTGGTTACATGTTATGTGGCTTCTCATCAGCAGCTTGCTGATATTTTTACAAAACCCCTTTCTCCCAAGGATTTTCGTTTCTTATGTACCAAACTTGGCCTTGTTCGCCGGCCATGTTTGAGGGAGGGTATTAGGGAAGTGGGATAACCACGTGTACAAAATATTGTATTATATATTGAGCTGTTTTTCATCATTTTAGAAAAGTGAATAGTATACTTCATTTGTCTTTTAGCTGTTTCCAAGTTTCAAGCTGCAACAAACAAGTTGCATCAATACAACTTAACCAAGTCAAGCTTCAAGAACCAAAGTGGAAAATCTTTACTTTGAGCTTCCAAAAGAAGTTCCAGTCTGAAGATCAGGATGCCCATCACTCCAGCAAGTCAAATGATTTTGCTTGCTCAGGAAAAGACACTACCCCATTTAACAGGTACACCAAATATATTTCCTAGGCCAAACTCGCTACACTAAGTATGAGCCATGTGTTAGTGGAAGAGTACAAACATGAAAACTTTTGATACAGTTGACTAGAAATTATGGGCAATCTAAATATCTATAGGTGTACCCCATTCTCCAGTTGCTGTAATATGGGATGACAAGATTTTTTCCCCCCTTCTCTCTTGACCAAATGCATTGACATTCAGTGACAGTTTAAACAGGGTGAAGAAATGCACTCCATACCTTATGTTCTTGAGGTACCTAAATCATCTTGACTAGTTACCTGAGAATCCCCAACCCTTGTGGAGCCTTTGCTGTCCTCATGTGATACTACTCAGAGAATGTATTAAAGGAACATCCTCTTCAGTGTCATGGTCATGCTCTTCCTCTTGTGCATCTCTATCAGATGCAATAACAGAATTCTCTTCTATGCTCAAACCTTGGCCATCAATGAGCTTTTCCCCTGCATGTTACATAATTTATGAGAACTACCTTTACGTTTCTACTCTCTTTCTCATCTGCAACTAATAGATTATGTTACCTTTTGCATTTCATACATTAAAAATGAAGACGGAAAAAAAAAATCATTACATAATTGGGAAAACTTAAGAACAATGAAACAAATGAAAATGTTTATTTGAAGTGCATAGATATGCTGTGTGTGGCTGAGGAGGGCGAACGCCTCTTCAAAGTGTCTTTGTAGTGAACAATAATGAAGCCAAAGGTACAATTTTGACTTGTTGTGTGTAGCTCAGCTTTCCCTGCATTTGCTTGATTAATTTAGCATCCCAAGTATTTGTCTACTTTCTTTTTCAGAAAGTTATTGGAATTTGGAAGGATTTGACAAAAGGAAATATACACAACAATAGAAAATGTAACCAACCAAATCATCATGAACTCTACATCAATGTGAAGGTAATAATAGACTTCAGACCAAAAAAAATGTAATAGCAGACGCATAAAAATAAATATAAGCACATTTTAGCCCAATTACAGGGGTTGGACAACTACTCACACACATAGTTTAAGGTTTGAGTTTAACCACATGGGACATCAAAACATTATATGGTTTTAGCTGATATTTCGGGAAGAGAAGTTGCCGGCTCCCTCAATATAAATACATTGTCTGGGTGAAATCCGGCCAAGATTTTGCAATTTTGCTTCCGGCATGCGCTATAAATGCGCATGATGGTCATGCCAGCCGTCCGATTAGATAATCGGACGGCTGGCTTCATCCTTCAATTAAAATAACATAAACCTAATCAGACTGCTGGCTTCATCCTTCCATTAAAATAACATAAACCCACCTTTAATAATTAATACTTGGTTTTGCTGACGGTTTGGTCCAATGACAATATAGCGGTCTAAGTTGGGCGGTTCGAGTGGTTTATGTAACTCAAGTATTGGTATTCCATATAGTTAGTTGGTTAATACATATATACGAATTCAAAAACCAAAACCAGCGGTTCAATTGAGAATTTCAAAATGTCTTGAAATACACAAAACCCATGGCTTTCACCGCCCAATCTTAACATTCGTGTGAATGATTTGGAGCTCTGAAAATCTGGAGGCGAAGAAGAACAGCAAGCAGGAGGAAGTTTAGGGTTTACCGTCAGAGTTGATCGAAATCAGTTGCAGGGGATTATTCTACTTTGCTACACGATCGATCGAAGCTCGCATCTTGGAGAAGCTCGAGAAGCAGCAGGTTGAGGAAGAAGACGAAGCAGAGGAGAAGACGAGTTGAACTCGTGTTTCATTTCAAAATCAAAAGCTCCAACTTCCAAAATACAAAGTTGCAGAGGAGAAGACGAGTTGAAAGCTTCCCAATTTTGATCTTTTTTTTTTTTGGTAAAATTCCCAATTTTGATCGAAGCAGAAGAGTAAAGAGCTTTAGTACGCGTTTACACTCATCATCTGTGTCAAAGCAGACGAAACGGTTACACTCATCATCTGTGTCAACATCTACTTCCTGCGCCATTTATTTGCTTTGCTTCACAATCGAAGAGTCTCATTTCATCTCTTCTTCGTCTCGGAGATCGAAAATGGCTCTGTTCTTTAGAAGATTATGTTGTAATATTAGTCCCACATCGACTGATGTGGGAATATGTGGAGAGGAAGAGGCTATAAAAGAATGCCTCTTCCTTCTTCTTTAATCATCCCAAATATCTTCTCTCTTTGATATTTCTTTATTTATAGTGGAGTTTTCTCTCTTGCCCATATATTATTGTGTCTCTTTGATATTTCTTTATTTATAGTGGAGTTTTCTCTCTTGCCCATATATTATTGTGTCTTTCTTTTCTCTTAGTTGTTATTATTGTGTTCTTCTTTTCTCTTATTTGCTGATTGTTCTATGTCGGGTTATGAAGAACCCACCGAATAAAACAATCAGCAAATAAGAGAAAAGAAGAACACAATAATAACAACTAAGAGAAAAGAAAGACACAATAATATATGGGTAAGAGAGAAAAAACTCCACTATAAATAAAGAAATATCCAAGAGAGAAGATATTTGGGATGATTAAAGAAGAAGGAAGAGGCATTCTTTTATAGCCTCTTCCTCTCCACATATTCCCACATCAGTCGATGTGGGACTAATATTACAACAGATTATCAAATGCTACTCCAGTTGTATTGAACAATACATTCAAATATGGACCCAAACCGAATTCTGGTGGTTTTAGAATTCCATTTGGAGTAATCGCTGCTATTTCTGGTGGAATCTCATACTACTATTACTCTTCGCGAATATGGTAGTTCCTGCTGTAGATTAGTCTTTTCAGTGGGAACTGCTTGTAGATGCAGTGATGTGTCTTGAATATCAGAGGTTCATTGTTGTCCGGTTTTCAAGCACGGTATCTTCATCTTGGTTTGGAGGAAATCTGTGTTCTCCGAGCATTTGGATCTCTTGAGTTTGGTTTAATGGTTATAATAGTAATAGCTTGACGTCTGTATTGTCTATTTGATTTTTATCTGAGTTAAATTAGATTATGGCTTGTTTGACCAAATTCTGTTAAGCGTTGGACCTAACTTTTTGTTTATATTTTTACTATTCTCATATTCTCTGTCATGGATGTTAGGATTTAGGTGCCTTTTTCTATCTTGCTTTATTTCTTGATTACTGTACAATTCTGATATTTCAGTGTTTACTTAATACACATTTAGTAATTTGTTTGATCTTTTTTCCGGTAGAAAGTAAGTTATTTGATTGAATGTTGAGAGTTGAAATTTCTTTGGTTGCAGGTTCAGCTGGATCACAGTACTGAAGCGGCAGATGAAAAAGTTGGTTAGTTTTCATACTGTATTGTCTATTTATTTATCTATTTTTTGAATGTGAATCTGCAGAGAATTCCACAGCATGTGCATAGTATAACTAAATTGAAACAATCACTTATTGTTGAACTGTTGTAAAGTATATCATTCTTAGCTTTAGAAGTCAATAAGCAAACATGGTACTCAGTTATTTGCTGACCAAGAGGAAGCCTTTAAAATGATGCCTCCATGTTGACAAACCTCAAAATCTGATTAAAATTTTTACTGCAAATATTCTAAACTTGAAGTTTGTATGGTACCCTACTGCATATGTTCCTGACACACTACTCTATGCATTCATTTTGGGTTTCTGCTCCTTTTCCAGCTCTCAATCCAGATGAGTGGGTTGAATTTAAGCTACAGGAAAGTGCAAGGGTCAGAGCTACAACACAAAGTTGTTCAGGTTAATCTTCATTTCTTGATCTTACTTCTCAATTCCTATAAAAGGAGTTTTATTATGTCTTATAAACTTGGGAACCCAAGGCTTTTGCAACTTGATTCACGGATTTAGTTCCAAAGCTTATACCAAGTCTAAAGGTCTGTGTGCTCTTTGAAGTACAAAAGATGGATGCATTTCGCTGAATAATTCAATAGCGATTGCCTTGGGTAAAATTGACTGGCTTGGATCATTTCTTCACTGTACATTAGTAATACTTCCTGCACTTTTTGAATCTTTTTCTGCTATCAACATAGGATAATTGGTGATCATGTATGAGAGAAGAGGATGAAGGAAAAGCCAAGAGTTACTCAAATTGTTGTGCAAAGAAAATATTTAGTGCTCATATGTAAATTTTTTTCTAGAATAAATTGAAATGTTAGAAGAACTACCATGCATCCTTCTTATAATCCACATTGTTTCAATTATATGTGGAGTGAAGGTTGAGACCAAACCAAGTCAAGGCAAACCGATATTTTTTTGTGAAGTGGGCCGGGTTTGATAGTAATCTTGCAATAATTCAAAAAAATCATAATTTTTTCGAAGGAAAAGAAGAAGAAAATCCTTGTAAAATATTGACTTTAATCAGGTTTCAATTCAATTTCATTCTTAGGGATGGTAATCAGTTTGTTGATTTCTTAGTCAAAGGAACTTGTTAGCTCTCTTAGTCTAGGTCGTGGTGGGGTCTTCCTCTGTTGTTCATGGTTGTTGTTGTAAATATGTTTAAAATTTATTTTATATAAATATTTGTTTTAATTGTGTTTTTTATCTATGGTTTTATTTAGTCCCACATCGGGTTGTGACCCTGTCATGATTATATATATATATATGATTTGGAACTTGGAACTTGATCCGGAAGGCCCATTTTGTCATGGGTACCTTCTTGAAGGGAGTTGAGCTGAAAAAAGACCATCAACAAAGAGAGGTGACCTTTGTCATGGGTACCTTCTTGAAGGGAGTTGAGCTGAAAAAGGACCATCAACAAAGAAAGGTGACTTTACCCTTTCACCTACAGCCTTTGGAGCTCTATATAAAGCCATTTCTGAATTCATTCTAAGTACTGAATTTTCTCCTCCTCTTTCTGTCTCTCTCTCCCTGTTGTTGTTCTGTCAAGCAGTGCACATTACCTGATACACCTGAAGTAACCATTCTAGAAAGGGTGCAACCTTAAAGGTTGGGCTGACTGATCTTGGGGTGAAGACACTGTAGAACCCATATTGCACAAATCGGGGTGTCTAAATACCTTAAAGAAAGTACCTCTGGTACGTTTTAACTCATTTGATAGTATTTGTGAGAACAAGCATTCAAGTATATTTGCGGATTCCTCAACAACCGTTTCAACAGTTGTTACTTTGTTGTCGTCCAGATTTCCTAAATTTAACTCTTTTATCTAATATATTTTTCAACTACTATAGGTGTGTCAGAGTGATCTGAATTAAGTGAGTTGTGGAAGAAAATTTTAAAAGTATGAAGATAGTAGGGGAATCTAAATCCCCTAGCACATTTATGATCGACTGCAAAAGTATATATCACTAAGAATAAGAGAAAACTAATTGTTCTATAATTAGTAACCGCCTTTGGTGAATCATTCTTTGGAATGAGAGTGATGAATGTAGCATTATGAGAGAGTGAGAATGAACTTGTGTTATAGAACTGATGTACCATCGTTTGTAATGTCGAGTTTAACCGACTCCCAAGCATGCTGATAGAAAAGTCCTGGAAAACCGTCGGGTCCAAGGGATTTCAACCCTTGGGACCCGAACACTGCATCCTTGATTTCGTCTTCAGAAAATGGATGCATTAGAGAACTCTTGTCAACATCAGACAGGCGATTGGCAATGGGTGAAACATAAGATTTTGACAAGACCGGTTGAGCAGATGAATAGATAGCCTTAAAATACCCTTCAAATGCATGAGCAATATCTGCCTGCTTTGTAGAGACAACTCCATTATGTTTAATTTGCCGAATCTTATTTCTAGCCCTGCGCACCATGGTAGTTTGATGAGAAAACCTGGTATTTCTATCACCCTGAAGCAACCAAGAGATATGAGCTTTCTGTCTCCACTTGTTAGCTTGTTGATTTAAGTTCAGCTTCAATAGGGCTAGTCTCCTTTTTTCTTCTATATACCAAGATTCCATTCTTGAAACCAAGGCAGTGGATTCATGAGCAGTAATAGATTGCCTCAGTGCCTCCTCTTTAAATTCCAAATTTTTAACTGTTTGCTTGTTCCAAGTTCTAAGAGCCGAGGACAACTTTGATAACTTAGCTGCCAAAACATAAGAATGAGAACCAATGAAAGGAAAAGCCCAATATTGATGTAATAAGTCAAGATACGAGCTCTTTTGAAGCCAAAATATTTCAAATCTGAAAGGCCGAACTTGCTTAGATGGAGCTTTATCAATATGAAGAAGAAGGGCCTTATGATCTGAATGAGAGACCAATAAATGTTGAACATGAGCTTCTGGAAAGAGCTGAAGCCAATCCATATTGCATATGACGCGATCAAGACATCCCTCAATGCGATGCGAAACTTGTTGTTTATTCGACCACGTGAATTTGGGCCATGTGAAAGGAATAGATATCAAACCAAATTCATTGGCAAAACCCTAGAATGGAGCCAAAGAAGAATTGGTTAAAGGCTTCCCCCCTTGGCGATCAGATATATCGAGATAAGAATTCCAGTCCCCGCTTAGGACCCATGGCTTATCAATAAAAGACGCCAAATTTGAAAGAGTTTGCCATTGATAATGTTGCACGGATGGAATAGGGCTCAAATAAACGCAAGTGAAATACCACATGTTGCCAGAATCCGAAATAAGAAGATGCACACACCACGAAGAAAACCACACCACATTCACATTGACAGTATCAAGCCAACAAAAAACAAGCCCACCAGCTCTACCCACTGGGGGAGCCGAGACACACTTAGAGAAACCCATTTTTTTACATAGCACACTAACATCAACTTTAACTGACTTAACTTTAGACAGAAAGACAAAAGAGGGTCGGTATTTAGATATAAGAACCTTAATTTCCTGCTGTATAGAAGCTCGACCTAGACCTCTACAGTTGAGCATTACTCCATTCATTTTCCTGCGGATGACCCATTAAGGTTGGTCATCACCACCTCAGAACATTGCAAGTTGGACCCATGCTGATCCAGTTTCATTTTCTTATGGGATTCCCCCATGGACTTCGGCATCTCAATTGTGGGTAACTCTTGCAGACGAAGCTTTCGCTTACATGGAAGCAATTCAACAGTGGCAATCTTTTTACCTTTATCCTGAGCTGTAGAGGAGAAATGAGCTGCAACCAAAGTGTGAAGATCCATTTCAGACGATCCCATCATCCCATGTCCTATACCCTCAATCGGAGTAGATGAAGGCACTGGCGGAGGAGAGTAAGACATCACATGCTCCAGAGCTGATTTAGGAGAGCCCTCCTTAGGGAACTCCAAAAGATTCGGGGGATTGAGATGATGCACTAGAAAAAACATATCGTCATTGTGAGTGACTGGCTGGATATGCCGACCCCTAGAACAAATTCATAGCAGTGGGTGTGACTTCATCAAGGATGTTTTCAGCACATTGAGTCGATTGAACATTGAATATAACGGCCAACTTAAGAAAGTTGCGATGTAAGGCTTCATCACGATCTTGTGGAACTGGACCTGTGAACAAATGCGGATCCAGAATGCGATGCCCTTCAAAGATACGTTCATAAACTTCCTTCATGTGTTTCACCGTTACTTGATGTTTATAAGGATGGCCATAGGGGGGACTGCAGCCGATGGAACATGCTGGTTCGAAGAGGAACCTGCCATCGCATTTGCAATCTGTCTGAGTTTACGATCCTGATATTTGTGTCCCAATCGAACACAGTAGGAGCAGAGTAAACCCGAGCGAAGTTCATAAGCAAAGTTAAGTTGCGAGAACCTCGAGAGGGAAAATTTCAAATATCCTTTGAAGAGACCAAATCCTGATTCATAGGAATAAGCACATGAGCTACAGGAGTATAGGGTGGGTTACTATCCCCTTTAGGTATTTCAATTTCAAGCACGTACCCTACTTGACTGAATATGAGGTTGAGAACCTCATGATCATGAAAACGCCAATGGATTTTAAGGATTTGTACCCGTGAAAATGGCATAAGAGAAAGGCAAAGAGGCCGCAGGGATAGTCTGGTCCCATCGTTGAAAGAGAATTAAGTGGCCTTTGTAATTCCAGGGCTGGCCAAATAAGATAAGGTGCATAGATTTCTCGTTCTTGCATGTGACGGTGAACCGGCTTTGTGAACCTTCCACTAGGTGATGACCAGTAATCTCAAAATGCTCAGATTTGAAGGCCCGAGAGACGAAAGTGGACACATCATAATAGGTCACGACGATTTCATCCACAACCCATCCTACAACAGTGTATTGTACATTGCTTTTGAGTTGAGCAAGCTTAGTTTTCTCTAAGGCCACCTTTGCTGGAGGACGAACATGCAGTTCCATCTTTGCGAATTCCGCCGCCAAACGATCACAAGAGCCCGGTTTAGAAACAGAAGAAGGGCAGGAAGCAGAGAACGACACCATATATGAGCCACCTGCAGTTGAGAAAACAACAAGATATGAAGAGGAAACCACGAACACTTCAGTAACCTCAGTTCTTGAGTATTCTCGGTGAGGAGGATCAAGGAGCTGCTCCCAGAAGATATATATAAGCACAGAACCAATGCCTCAACCATCGTTAGCTCCGGAGCTCGTTACAAATGTCGCATGCACTATGTCAAAGAAAATAGAAAACCAGCAGAGATGAAACCCTAACCGAACAAGTAACACAAGCACAGTAGCCGCAATAGTATATAGCACATCAACTGAAGAGCTGTGATGGGAGACGGATGACACCCGATCAATACATGCATGGGAGAGAAGATAGTATTTCTGCTCACAGTAACCCCTTACCTGCAAAAGATCAGAGCAGCGAAGACTTTGAAAGAAAAACACGTCAATCAGGCGGAAACCCACATACAGAGATGCAACCACCTTTGCATGCATTCGGCCGTTACTGCCGATGATGTACACATATATAATTAGTGCGCCAGCAAGATAACCATGGCACATGCATGCCAATACCGAAGCTGAAAAACCGGTAGGAAGGACGTTGGGTATGGCCTAAATCATGATGATTCTGAGGAAGCATGTTGCCACAAGGAAAGAGATCCAAAGAAAATAGGCGTTGTGATAGGAGATCTGTCAGATCTGAAGAGAGAGAGACCTCCATAAGCATCCCACTGAGCCATATGATATTACCAAAGGAATAGAGCAATAGAATAACCCTACTTAGATGCCTAGGCATCGTTGTTGTTTGTTGTACTTCCCATCCTGCAACCCTGAGATCATCAACCTTACAATCAGATGTGTAAATCATACACCTGTAACTTACTGGTCTAGAAAGAGAGAGGGTAAGATAATCAATGATAGAAGAGAAATGAAATGAACCCTGAAAGACTCAAACCAGGAAGGCAATACTGAAAACCCTAGGTAAAGCAGATCGCCTCTCTCTCTCTCTCTCTCTCTCTCTCTCTCTCTCTCTCTCTCTCTCTCTCTCTCTCTCTCTCTCTCTCTCTCTCTCTCTCTCTCTCTCTCTCTCTCTCTCTCTCTCTCTCTCTCTCTCTCTCTCTCTCTCTCTCGCTCACTCCTCGGACCCTTTTTCTCTTTTCTCTATATTTTTTTCTCTTGGTTGCTTCAGGGTGATGCTGACAAGAGTTCTCTAATGCATCCGTTTTCTGAAGACGAAATCAAGGATGCAGTGTTCGGGTCCCAAGGGTTGAAATCCCCTGGACCCGACGGTTTTCCAGGACTTTTCTATTAGCATGCTTGGGAGTCGGTTAAACCTGACATTACAGCGATGGTACATCAGTTCTATAACACAGGTTCGTTCTCACTCTCTCATAATGCTACATTCATCACTCTCACTCTCTCATAATGCTACATTCATCACTCTCATTCCAAAGAATGATTCACCAAAGGCGGTTGCTGATTATAGACCAGTCAGTTTATGCAATTCAACCTACAAGATTATATCCAAACTATTGGTCAATCGACTGAAATCCATTATCCCTCATTTGGTTTCATTTCAACAAAATGGATTTGTTAAGGGCAGGCATATACAGGATAATATTCTGATCGCTCATGAAATCAAGTCCAAAATACATCATCATACCAAGCGAAAGAAAGGTCTTATGGCATTTAAATTGGATATGAGCAAAGCCTATGACAGATTGGAATGGAGTTTTCTTAAGCAAGTGCTACAGGCCTATGGGTTTCCGAGCAAGTGGGTAAATTGGATTATGTTTTGTGTTCAAACTGTTTCTTATTCACTGCTTATTAATGGCTCAGTGGAAGGTCATATCTTACCAACTCGAGGGCTCAGACAAGGGGATCCACTTTCCCCTTACTTATTTATTCTATGTGCTGAACTGTTAACATCTCATCTAGAGTTAGCTGTTTCATGCCGTAAGTTTTCGGGCATTCAATTATCTCGTGGTGGCCAGAAATTATCTCATTTAGCCTTTGCCGATGACTTGATACTGTTTGGTCAGGCTACAAAACAAGAAGCTCGCACTTTTGGCAAAATCATTCAAACTTATTGCGCGCACTCTGGTCAAGAACTCAATTTCCACAAAACTAGAGCTCACTACAGCCCAAGCACATCATCAGCTATGAAGCGAGACCTTTCTGCAGGTTTTCATATTACACCTACATCGGAGGCTGATATTTATTTGGGAATCCCTCTCTTCTCTGGCCGGTGATGAGCACATTTATGTGTGAAATCTTATGGCATAAAGCATGCATTTTATACACTTAGAGTGGAGTTACCTTGGGTTTTATGTTGTTTTTGCAGATTTTAGGACTTTTCAAGATTTAAGCAAATATTTGGAGTTTTGGGCTTGAATCATGCTATTTTACACGTCAAGAAGTCCATTCAAATTCTCAAATGCGAAAATGGGCCTGATCTGGAGCATGATGGGCTAGAGATGTGTGATTATGAGCCAACTCCGAAATATTGAAGAGATAAAGAAGGCAAATTTGATCTACGGCTGAGATTTTAAATCAAATCTACAGAGATATTATTGAGAGAGTCCAAATGGAAAAGAGTCCTTGCATACCTCAATATCTTATCTCTTATCTTGGATTTAATTAAAGAAAGAAAAAGAGGAAAAAGAATTATATTCAAAAAGAAAAAGAGGAAAAATCCCGTTTTTGAATGCCTCTGTCCAGTTTCGATCAAACCCTTCATCGAACGGTCATCCGATGTCCGATCATGCTGATTTTTGGAGGAGAGCTTCACGACTACTTAAACCTCAAATCCAACGGTGGAATTATGCATCTGATTTCTCTAAGTCGGCGCGATTACTACGTCAAAACCCTAATTGGTTGAGTCAGATAGAAACCCTGAGTTTTATTCAAATTCAGCCGTGCTTCATATCTGATGTAAACTCTATAAAAAGAGAGCCTACTCCATCAAAGGAGAACATGTCTTAGAGCTTAGTAGAAGCATTCTTTCTTCTCTCTTCAGTTTATTTAGATTTTCTCTGTTTCTTTGCTTGCATTAGTGAGATTTAAATTTCTAGATTCAATGTTTAGGTTTAATCTTTTTATGTAATGCAATTCAAGTTCAAACTTCTTCAAGTTCAAGTTTCAGTTTTTTTTAGATTCGTTTTTCTCTGAGTCTAGCAATTGCAGATTTAGATCATTCTAGATCTAGATCTGGTTGTTAGGGTTGGTTGAGATTCGAATCGTTTGTTCAATTCGCAAGTAAGTAACCTTCTTTATTAATCTTCTCTCCTCCCTCCATTCCCGCTTCTATCTACCCCTCCATATTCTTAATTTAGGATTTACTTTCAGCATTATTTATTGTTCTCCCTTCCCCTGGATCCTTGATCAGAGATGCCTACAGTCGTGCCTCTCTTTGGTTAAGGCTTCCTTTTCCTTTTATTGCTTTGTTATTTACTTTCTGTTATTTACTTTCTGCCTATTCATTCATCATCTCGGACCACATAACCTGAGCAAGCCTACAGTCGTGCCTCTGCTTCTGGTGACGGGTGGTGTTGCATCTGCATTTTAGCTATTTCCTTTTCCTTTTATTGCTTTGTTTATTGCTTTGTTTATTGCTTTGTTATTTACTTTCTGTTATTTACTTTCTACCTATTCATTCATTATCTCGGACCACATAACCGGAGCAAGCCTACAGTCGTGGCTCTGCTTCTGGTGACGGGTGGTGTTGCATCTGCATTTTAGCTATTTCATTTTCCTTTTATTGCTTTGTTTATTTCTTTGTTTATTTCTTTGTTTATTGCTTTGTTATTGTTTGCATTTTTTTTTTCCTGTCTTTTATTTATGCATTGATTGTGTTTAATTTATTTTTCGTTTCAATAATATTGCATTAGACATATAGATTAGGATCGTTTAGTTTAGTTAATTAGTTAACAAAAATTGAATCATTCCACTCTCGCATTACTATTAAGAAGTTGAATTTTAAGTGGCATATTTCCCTGAGATCGACCCGTTAGCTACACGATACCGTGCGCTTGCGGTTACTTTTAAAATTCACAAACAAGTTTTTGGCGCCGTTGCCGGGGAGGTATTAGTCCACTTTGTTTTTCTAATTCTTAGGTAAATCGAAGTGATTTAAAAATAAAAAAATAAAATTCAAAGATATTACTCTTAACTTGAGTATAAACAAAAACGTATAGTAGTCCCCACTCTACTGCAGAATCCCTAGGATTCGATTGTAGGTGGCTCCGAAGACTATACGGATTCCCTTGCTGTCAAACCTATAAGCGCTCAACTATACGGCAACCTTACAGCTTTGAAATCATTGTTTCAATCTTTGTGGTGGGAAATTCACTACTTTCCTTTTGTTTCTGTTATTTTCTTTTCTTTTCTTCTTTAGTTAATTTATTTTTAATAAAAAAATAAAAAAATCTCATTCTCTCATAAGAGCCCTTAATTGCATTAGGGAGTTAGTGCATGTGTGTCTGGACTCGTGATTCTACAAATAGAATTGTCCGAGTGTCTAACTTGACCATGGAAGGTCTACCTCCACCACCTCCACCTAAGAGTCTTAGGGATAGATTTTATCCTACCCGATCTGCACAACCTTCCTGTATACGTTTACCTGAAGTGAGGGGTAATAATTTTGAGCTCAAATCTCATTATCTATCTATGTTACCCCAATTTCATGGGCTACCTGATCAAGATGCATATTTGTTCCTTAGGGAGTTTGAGGAGGTTTGTGTCCTTATGAAGGTACAACAACTCACTGATGATGCCGTAAGACTACGGTTTATTACCTTTGCATTAAAGGACCAAGCTAAAAAGTGGCTTTATAGCTTACCTAGGGATAGCATTTTCACATGGGAACAATTTACTGTGCTCTTCTTGAAAAAATTATTTCCTTTCTCTAAGACGAATAAAATAAGAAATGATATTCTTCAATTTCGTCAGAAACCCAGTGAGTCTTTTGCTAAGGTAATGGAGAGGTTTCAAAGTCTTCTCCAAGAATGCCCTCACCATGGTATAGAATTATGGCATTTATATGCCAAATAATTTATGAGGGTATCGATTACCAAACAAAGCAACTTTTGGAATCAATGTGCCCCACAGGATTTACATCATTCACTGATGATTCCGAAGCTTGGAATTTTCTTTTAGACCTAGCTGATAGAACTAGAGAATGGGAGTCAACCCAAGAGTCTAAAAGGACTAGTAGGGGATATTTTGTTGATAGCCAAATTCATAAGGAAGTACAAATAGATAACATTTTAAAAAAGTTAGAGACTTTGGTAGTTAAAGCTGCACCACCAAGTCAAGCACATTTTATTGACAAATCTATTGCTATGTGTGCATGGTGTCAGTCTCCTACACATGTAATTGAGGAATGTCCTAGCTATTCTGGAGACCAACATGAGAATGTCAGTACAATGTTTCCAAACTCGTACAGTAACACGTACAATCCTGGGTGGAAGAATCATCCTAACTTTTCATGGTCTCAAGGGCAAAACCAAAATGGATTAAGTAATTATTCCACACAAAATCAATTTGGTGCCTCTCAAAAGCAAAATGCCCAATTTTCTAATTATCCAAATGTCCAGTTCCCTCAAGCCCCAAATTTCCAGAATGCCAATTTAGCTAGACCTATCAATCCACCTATTGTGCCTCATATGCCTTACATTGCACAAAATCAATCATCACCTGGTTTCAACAGAGGTAACAATCCAGAGTTTTCTCGTCTCTCTTCCTTAGAGAAGAATATGGAAGTACTTTCCAACACCTTCATGACTTCTATGCATAATATGGAAAAACAAATTTCCACTCTTGCAAGTGCTTTATCTGAACGAGAAAAAGGTAAAATGCCTAGCCAACCTGAGTTAAATCCTAGGATTCATATTCAACAAAGACCACAAAATCAAGTCAACCAAGTTGAATCCTCCCATTCTTCTTTAGCTTCAATTAATTCTGTGTCTGCATTGAGAAGTGGGAAAGGGTATTTAACAGGTGAGTCACATATTAATGAAAAGAGCGAGATTAGTGACCACTGTGATGAGGAGAATGTTCAAGTATCTCTTAATGAGGGTTTGTCTGAGAAACCCATAGAAGTTGAGGATGAGCTAGTTGCTTTAGCAGTACCTAAGTTTGGTGAACCACTATCAGAAACTATGAGAAAAGAGCAAATTTCAAATGAGAGTCCTTATGTTCCTAAGGCTCCTTATCCTAGTCGTCTAGTAAATAAGAAGAAGACTGCAACTATGGAGAAATTTTTTGATGTCTTCAAAAAGATAGAAGTGAATATCCCTCTTTTGGATGCCATATCTCAGATCCCCGCCTATGCAAAAGTGTTGAAAGATTTATGCACTCATAAAAGAATCACTAGCATTCCCAAAAAGGCGTTCTTGGCAGGTAACATTAGTTCCATAATTACTCAACCTGTAGCAACCAAGTATAAGGATCCAGGGAGCCCCACCATAGCTTGTGTCATAGGCAATACACATATTGAACATGCTTTACTTGATCTTGGTGCAAGTGTGAATCTTTTGCCTTACCATGTTTATAAGCAATTAGGGTTGGGAGAATTAAAAGCAACTAGAACTACTCTTCAGTTGGCAGATAAGTCAATTAAGATTCCCAAAGGGATGGTTGAAGATGTTTTATTGAAAGTGTGAGAATTTATTTTTCAGTTGATTTCATTGTGCTAGATACTAAACCATTTTCAATCAAAGATGAAATCCCAATAATTCTAGGAAGACCATTTTTGGCTACTAGTAATGCATTAATCAATTGTCGAAATGGTCTTTTACGGTTGTCTTTTGGAAATCGAACTGTGGAGTTTAATATGTTTAGGATAGGGAAACAACCACAAATAGAAGAAGAGATCAATATGCTTGAGGAATCTTTTGATTTTCCTAATGATGTGATTACCAACTTTGAGATTGATTTTGATTCTGAATTTCAAGAATGTATGGTAATGTTGGATGATGATAGTGAAACTTTCTTTTCTGAAGTCTCAAATTTTCACACACCTTTAGAGCCTATTGAACCTCTATCAATCTCCATCTCTATCCTCAAGCCCTCAATAATTGAACCCCCCCAGCTACAATTGAAAAAGTTGCTTTCTAATTTGAAGTATGCTTTATTGGAACAAGATAATACTCTTTCTGTTATTGTTGTCTCTGATTTAACTTCTGACAAAGCAGAAGAGTTGATCACACTGTTGAATGATAATAGAAAAGCATTGGGTTGGTTTGTCACTCATATCAAAGGTCTATGCTCTTCCATTGAACAACATCATATTCATCTTATGAAAGATGCAAAACCTTCTAGAGAACCTCAACGTATGATGAGAATTTTTTTTAACATTGTGAATGTTTTTCTTGAGATCTTTAGAGATGATTTTTTCGATTCACGGTTTTTCTTATTTGGAGTGCCTTCCCCATCATACATTGATATTGAAGATAAGACTAAAGTTTCCCATGATAAGCACATCTTGACTGAAAGGTATACCCCTCATTTGTCTTATTTGTTTAGCATACATGCATTGAGGACATTGCATTACTTAAATGTGGGGGGGTATAGCTGCGTTGTAGATTTTAACTTTGACTTTTGGTTATTATACATATTCTTTCAATTTCTATGATGTGTGAAATGAGAGTGATTTTGGTACCCATCATGAACACATAAAAACCTTGTTGAGAGGAAGGTAACTTGTATATATGTTGAGATGAGACTTTCCTTAGAAAAATAAAAGGCCCTTAACTTAAGGCGTTGAACCATCTATGAGTTTTGTGGGTCCTTGTTTCTTTGGCTAGAAGTTGAGATCAATTTTGTGTATGGCATGACAAAAGAAGAAAGAAAAAAAAAGAAAAAAAAAAAGAGTAGAAAGTAAAAGTTGAATTCCTTGGAACTAGACAGGGCACTACGACTCAGGAATCGAGGTGACTTGATCGAAACTCTTAGGAAGGAGATTATTGAAAAGAATTCTCGCATCACTGTCTATGTGGGCATATGCAAAGCAAAGCTACAAAGTAACTTGGGTTTCTGGTGTCTGCTCCACCATGTCATTCAAGCCAACCGTAGTGGAGTAATGTAGAGTTCACTACTCAAAAAAAAAAAAAAAAAAAAAAAAAAAAAGAGAAATAAATACAAGTGTCATCAATGCCTTGGTAAAATTGTTTGGTCAAAAATACTTCAAAACCTTAGTCCTTGGTCCCCTTACTTTATGAGTGGTTTTGCTTAAAGGAGAGGTGTACTTGAAAGATATAAGGTGAGTCATTGATTGAGATATATGCTAAGTCTCAAGAATCAATATGGGGTAATAAAGTTCAAGTGTGGGGGATCTTCAATCAATTGTGAGAAAAATTGTCATAGCTATTGATCCTGTATGAGTACTTACCAATTGTTAGAGTTGGAATTTGCAATGTTTTATTTTGAGCTAAAATTGGAATTTTGGATGTACATTCATTGCAAACATCCACGAGACAAAACTCGTCCTCTAGGGGTAACCTAGTGGTTTAAAGGCCTGTTGCACATGCTAAGTGTAACCGTGATTCCTACGAAAGTGAGTTAGGATTTATTTTGTTGCACTAGTTTCTTACCTACATTTGTATTTTTCTTTAATTTTTGCTTGAGGACAAGCTTAGTCTAAGTGTGGGGGAATCTGATGAGCACATTTATATGTAAAATCTTAGGGCATAAAGCATGCATTTTATACACTTAGAGTGGAGTTACCTTGGGTTTTATGTTGTTTTTGCAGATTTTAGGACTTTTCAAGATTTAAGCAAATATTTGGAGTTTTGGGCTTGAATCATGCTATTTTACACGTCAAGAAGTCCATTCAAATTCTCAAATGCGAAAATGGGCCTGATCTGGAGCATGATGGGCTAGAGATGTGTGATTATGAGCCAACTCCGAAATATTGAAGAGATAAAGACGGCAAATTTGATCTACGGCTGAGATTTTAAATCAAATCTACAGAGATATTATTGAGAGAGTCCACATGGAAAAGAGTCCTTGCATACCTCAATATCTTATCTCTTATCTTGGATTTAATTAAAGAAAGAAAAAGAGGAAAAAGAATTATATTCAAAAAGAAAAAGAGGAAAAAACCCGTTTTTGAATGCCTCTGTCCAGTTTCGATCAAACCCTTCATCGAACGGTCATCCGATGTCCGATCGTGCTGATTTTTGGAGGAGAGCTTCACGACTACTTAAACCTCAAATCCAACGGTGGAATTATGCATCTGATTTCTCTAAGTTGGCACGATTACTACGTCAAAACCCTAATTGGTTGAGTCAGATAGAAACCCTGAGTTTTATTCAAATTCAGCCGTGCTTCATATCTGATGTAAACTCTATAAAAGGAGAGCCTACTCCATCAAAGGAGAACATGTCTTAGAGCTTAGTAGAAGCATTCTTTCTTCTCTCTTCAGTTTATTTAGATTTTCTCTGTTTCTTTGCTTGCATTAGTGAGATTTAAATTTCTAGATTCAATGTATAGGTTTAATCTTTTTATGTAATGCAATTCAAGTTCAAGCTTCTTCAAGTTCAAGTTTCAGTTTTTTTTAGATTCGTTTTTCTCTGAGTCTAGCAATTGCAGATTTAGATCATTCTAGATCTAGATCTGGTTGAGATTCGAATCGTTTGTTCAATTCGCAAGTAAGTAACCTTCTTTATTAATCTTCTCTCCTCCCTCCATTCCCGCTTCTATCTACCCCTCCATATTCTTAATTTAGGATTTACTTTCAGCATTATTTATTGTTCTCCCTTCCCCTGGATCCTTGATCAGAGATGCCTACAGTCGTGCCTCTCTTTGGTTAAGGCTTCCTTTTCCTTTTATTGCTTTGTTATTTACTTTCTGTTATTTACTTTCTGCCTATTCATTCATCATCTCGGACCACATAACCTGAGCAAGCCTACAGTTGTGCCTCTGATTCTGGTGACGGGTGGTGTTGCATCTGCATTTTAGCTATTTCCTTTTCCTTTTATTGCTTTGTTTATTGCTTTGTTTATTGCTTTGTTATTTACTTTCTGTTATTTACTTTCTACCTATTCATTCATTATCTCGGACCACATAACCGGAGCAAGCCTACAGTCGTGGCTCTGCTTCTGGTGATGGGTGGTGTTGCATCTGCATTTTAGCTATTTCCTTTTCCTTTTATTGCTTTGTTTATTTCTTTGTTTATTTCTTTGTTTATTGCTTTGTTATTGTTTGCATTTTTTTTTTTCTGTCTTTTATTTATGCATTGATTGTGTTTAATTTATTTTTCGTTTCAATAATATTGCATTAGACATATAGATTAGGATCGTTTAGTTTAGTTAATTAGTTAACAAAAATTGAATCATTCCACTCTCGCATTGCTATTAAGAAGTTGAATTTTAAGTGGCATATTTCCCTGAGATCGACCCGTTAGCTACACGATACCGTGCGCTTGCGGTTACTTTTAAAATTCACAAACAGCCGGTTAAAGAAAAAACATTGTCATACTCTACCAAATAGAGTTAATAAACGATTGTAGGGCTGGAAGGCCAAACTCTTATCTTACCCGGCGAAAGAGGTTCTCCTTAAGGCCACCATTGCCGCAATGCCAAATTACTTTATGTCTTGTTTTCAATTACCGACAGCAGTAATTAAACATCTGGAAAAAGGGATGAGATCATTCTTTTGGTCCAATGGAGCGAAACAGCATGTGCATACAGTGGACTGGACATCTATTTGCAACCCCAAGGCTCATGGGGGTCTAAATATTCGAAATCTACACGCTTCAAACCTGGCTCTTCTGGCTCGGAAGGCATGGGAATTACTTATCCATCCAGACTCCTTATGGGGTCGTATAATGACACAAAAGTACTGTAAACATCACTCTTTTATGGACGTGCCCTCACATCCAACGGATTCTTGGGGATGGCGATCTATTTTGAAAGGCCGAGACCTTCTCAAATAGGGCATGTTTATGCAAATTGGTATTGGAGACCAAACACAGCCTTGGACTTCTAACTGGATTCCTGATCATCCACCGGATTTGGGTTGTTTTCCTTTTGCAACAAGTGGTCCAAACACTGTCGCACAATTTATTCATCCCCGATTGAAGATTTGGGATCGACAGCTTCTAGTTTCCTGGTGGCCCAATAGTACCGTGGACAAAATCCTGAATATTCCATTACCACGATTTCCTATCCCAAATCGAGTTATATGGCGCTGGACTACTTCTGGGATGTTTAATGTCAAATCGGCCTACAGGTTATGTCACATCCACCCAGCCGGTACCCCATTTGGAATACCCGGGATGTGATCCACAGTCCAAGGATCAATGATCTGAGGTCCATGCCTCCCACATACACGGTAACACAATCATGAACAGTAATAATCAATGGTAAAAACAGCTAATACTAAGTATCATGAATAAGATAAGATTAACTAAATCAGAGTGCGGAATATAGATAATAATAAAGTGTGATCAAAATCATAAAGGGTGAGAAGGTGTGGTAGCCACCCTCTCAGAGCAGCGGAAAAGAAGTAAATCAAGTTAGTTACATATCCAAGTGTCACCAGAATAATTCAAAGACAAGTTAATTACAATATCCAAGGTTCCACAAATACACCAGGGGAATGGGGCACTATGCTAGGGTTTCTTCTATACTAATGGTAGTCTCCTCAACCGTACGGATTAAATAAACCCAACGCTGCCGCTCTCGCACAACTGTGGGGCTAACCCTGGTGCGGATAGTAATCCTCCTCAGCTCCAATATACGGATCCTCACCGACGCCACTACCCGGAGGATAGTATGTGGAATCATAGTCCGCCTCATAGGAGGTGCCATCGTAATCTTCGGTACACTGGAATGTAATCTAAAACATTTGCACAAAAAGGAATGAGTTCGAAGAACTCAGCAAGGAAGTTATTCCATAATTAGAAATCATACACATTCAGAACATATAATAATGCAATGCGATATGGAACATATGATGCAGATATGAACCTAACTCTATGAATGCTGGTCTCTAGGGTAGACATGCTTTAAGTCATAGCACCGTACTTCTCTGGGTCGTCAGTCACTCTCCCATTTCCATATCTTGGGAATGCCGGGGAAGATCGGTAAAGTCATCAAAAAGCCATGGTAAGGGGATCGGTCACCACTCTCTCACATCACCATTTGGTCAAATCTGGCGCATGTCATAGTAAAGCCTAGCCCAATGCAAGTCATCTACTCGATCGGTCAAGTCGGATTCAGATACGTCCATTCCTCGCCCCGGCGATCCTTTCCGGTATCCTTCACACTAGAGTCAGCGAAATCCTGGATTTCGGACTCATCAACCCTATTGGTCATCCACATATAGTAAACGGGAAGCTCTCACATCCTCTCACGGATTGGTTACCGGTCTTGAGCGCCCGTGAGCCCAAGTCTATCCATATGCAACTCTACCAATAAATGGCCCCTTTCGGGTATCCGTAGCATGGTTTATGTCCCCTACCGGATTGGCTACCGGCCTAGAGCGCCCATCCAACCATACACTACCACGGGTTGTTCGGTCTCAATGCCCTTCCGATTCGGGTCTGACACGACAAGGATGAACCTAGCCACACAACTAGACAATCCTATGTATGTCATCCAATAACTCGGGAGAGTGTCGATAGGCACCATCGGAGAACATCCCATACTATTCCCTCCGATGCCCAAGGACAGAAGTGTCAGTAGGACACCCCCAAATCCCAAGTCATACGTAAGCAATCACACATCCGATCTCATCATTTCTCATGCATCCAATGCATATTCATAATAGTAATCAAATCATGATATTGAAACGAATCATTATAAACATAAGCAAATCAAAATGATAAAGTAACACAACAAAAGTATAAAGATTTAAATGCTACTGTTCTAACACATATGTAACAGTCTCATAATGATTGAAAGGAAATTTAGGGATTTCATTCTTTAAATAAAGCACAGTTCAATATTTGATGACTTATATGTTTATGGATATAACCATCCTTACCTTGGATGAGTTGATGATGAATTGAGAATACCAAGAATAGTCCAATACAATTGTTAAGGCCCTAAACAAACATCAATAATAAGTTAGAAAAGAAGTCGGGAAGATTGGATGTCATTTGGGTCAAAACTGACCAAGGTTACTGTCAGCAACAACTTTGGTCGATGGTCTTGGTCGATACCATCGACCAAAAGGATCGATCAAAATTGTCCTCGAAGCAGAATAGTGAATTTTGGGGATTTTGGTCCGAAATGAGTCTTCCGGTGTTCGGATCAATCTGAAACTTGGAGGCATACTTAACAACAGTAGTAGGACACTATAAATCAAGGAATTAACCCAATCCAATGGTCTAATTAGAAAGCCCCAATTTGAGCTATCAAGTTCAAGTGATAAACATCATGGCATGAGTTGGAATTGATTGCATTGATGAGGAATAGCATGCAATAGCTAGAGGAACTAATAGAAATTCGATTGGAATCATATGGCAATGTTAAACATGAACATAATACACTCTATAGCTCAGTTTGATATCAAATGGTATGATGTTAATAGGTAAATCATGGAATACATATGCTAGGCATGAGATATAAGCATAGCATCAATGAATGGCTAAGGGAATCATGGATTGAGCATGAGTAGGCACTTGGAGTGGTGGTTGCAAGGTTGCAGCACCATTCCAAATGTCTCATCAGCAAGATGACAATAGAAAAGAGTAGAAAATGGTAGGGTAGAGAGTGGAATGAGGAGTCATACCTTAGCGTGGAAGATGAAGACAAGAATCAATGATAAACCAAGTGTCTTTGATGAGATACCCTTCACACTAACCAAGGAGCTGCTTTGGGAAGCTCTCCCCACGTTCCCAGGTGAGAAAAATGATTGCAAAAGGCTCAAGGCTCGAGGTCATATTAAATAGAAAAGGAATATTCCATGGAATCATTAACTTGGCAGACTGGGATATTTTGGTCGATGGTCCTTGGTCGATGGTATTGATCAAAAGGATCGACCAAAATATTTTCAGCAGAAAATTTAGGTTTAGAACAGCAACTTCAAGTAGGGATTTGAAAGGCTATACAAGGTCAAATTGAGTGAGGTTTTCTTCCACAATTCAATCAAGAAGTCTAGTTTCGGGGAATACCTTCGGATTGTGCACAGGAGGTCATTTGGTACATCAACCATATTAATCTTCCCCGATGCGCAGACTTTCCTTAAACACTGACAATGCATTTAAGCAAGGGGTATCATTGTCAATGTCCATGGGCTCGGTCTCCGAATCATGATCATCAATCAGAATGGTCCATAAATCTCTTCTTCCACCGCTTCGGGGTCGGGTCCTCGGACCTGAATACAACAGTGGATCCGGGTCAGGGTCAAAGTTGGAATAGGGCTGGATATTACAGGTTAGCTCTCAATTCTCTCAATGTTCAGTACTTGAATTATCCAAATCCAACGGTTTGGCGCAATCTGTGGAGACTTCCTATCCATCCCCGATCAATACATTTCCTGTGGAAATTGTTGCATCAAAAACTGCCCACTGCATCTCTGCTTGCAGCTCGAGGAATTTCTTGTCCCACTCAGTGTTTATTATGTGGATACCATGACTCATCAGTGGACCACATTCTCCGGTTATGTCCTTCTAAACAAATCTGGAATGATCTACACTGTTCAAAAATGACTGTAGGGGCTTCGATTACTGACAAGGTTATACAGATTCTGTCTCTCGGAACACAGAAGATGGCCAGCAGAAAAATTAGGGACATCTTGCTAATACTCTGGCTCATATGGAAATCCTATACAGCTCTTTTGAAATCAGATGCTCATCCACAGGTGGAAACCCGCAGTTTTATGATTTGGAAAGGTCTTCAGTTTTATTCATCACATACGCAGGAAAGTATTGCTGTTAAGCCCGATTTTGCAGTGATCAAATGGATAACCCCCATTTACCCTATTATAAATATCAATGTTGATGGATCGGTCTTTAAAGAATCTCATAAGGCGGGGTTTGGAGGAATAGCTCGTGATCACAAGGGAAAGATGATCTTTGCTTTTGGACAGGGAACGAAATGTCAATATGTTCTTATTACCGAAGCGATGGACATGCGACAAGCAATGATTTGGGCTAAAGATTTTTCCTTAACGCATGTGGATATGGAAAATAATAATAGTGCTTTAATTGCCATCCTGAACAAGCAGACCCCGGAGGTGCCATGGAAACTCTTCCCCCTCATTGCAGACATACAGGAAATGTTATCTGAATTCCAGTTTGTATCCTTTAATCATGTATATAGGGAAGCCAATATGGTTGCAGACACGTTGGCTAAGGAGGGTGCTTCAACTCAGGAAGCCTTTCTTTATACTCAGCGCCCTCCTCCTCACTTAAATTGGTTTCTGTTGTTTGATGTATTGTCTATAGGTTGTACTCGTGGTTTTTCTTTATAATAAAGATTATTTTCTACCAAAAAAAAAAAGAATAAGAGAAAACGACCCAAAAGTCAAAGTACCTTTGAGAGCTATTACAAAACGATGCCAAATAAAATATTGAGATTGAATAGGATGGACTGACCTAACTCAAAATTCAAAATTGCCAACCACCACCAATGAGGAAAATGACAAAACTAAAAAATAAATAAATATTGAGATTTCATGATCACGTTGGATATCAAAACTCTTTTTAATTTTTCTTCTAGAATAAATTGAGATGTTAGAAGAACTATTATTCTTCTTATATTCAATTACATGTGGAGTCAAGGTCATGTCAAGCAAACCAATATTCTTTATTAAGGGGGTGAGCTAGTGCAATAATTAAAAAATATCATAAGTTTTTTCAAAGGAACAGAACAAGAAAATCATTGTATAATATAATTGACTTTAATCAGGTTTCATTTCAATTTCATTTTCATTTTTTAGGAATGATAATCAGTTTGCTGATTTCTTAGTCAAAGGAACTTGTCGGCTCTCTTTGTTCAGGTCATGGTGGGGTCTTCTCCTGTTCATGGTTGATACTTTGTTGTTGTAATCCAAATTTTCTAGATTGAACTCTTTTATTTAATATAAGGTAAATATCACTTACCTCCCCTCTTAGTTGGACAAATAGCACTTACACCCCTTCTTAGTTGGATAATATCACTTACCTCTTCTCTTACCTAGCAAATATATCAAACACCTCCCCTCTGTTAATTTTCTCGGTTAAATTTAACTTTTTCCATTAAATATTTTTCTAAAACTCCTAACTACCCTCGGTTAAAAATATTCCTTGTTTATTTTAAACCTTAAATTACCATAATCACCTTAATAGTTAAACTAATAAATTACCCTCAATTAAAATAATTATTAAAAATTAAAACACCATAGTTAACACTTAAATTATCTTTAATTATTAAAAGTCCAACATACCCTTTTAAAAAAAAATTATCAAACAATTAAAAAAATCCAAAATAGTAGTACATGTTTAATTTTATCAACATACCCTTTTTCTTAGTTGTATTTTTAATTTTACTTGATAGTAGTACATTTTTTTAAAGTACGTGTTTAATTTTATCAACATACCTCTTTTTTTTTTTTTTTACTTGATAATAGTAGGTGTTTTTTTAATTGTTTGATAATTAAAAAAAAAAAAAAAAAAGGTATGTTGGGCTTTTAATAATTAAAAATAATTTGGGTTTTAACTATGATGTTCTGGTTTGTAATAATTATTTTAATTGAAGGTAATTTAGTAGTTTAACTGCTAGGGAGATTACAGTAATTTAGGGTTTAAAATAAAAAAAATATAGGGTAGTTTGGGGTTTTAGAAAAAATATCTAACGGTAAAATTTAAATTTAACCGAGAAAGTTAATAGAGGGGAGGTGTTTGATATATTTGCTAGGTAAGTGATATTATCCAACTAGGGGGTGTAAGCGTTATTTGTTCAGCTAAGAAGGGAGGTAAGTGATATTAATATATTTTTTAGTTAATATAGGTGGACCAGAGTGATCTATATCAGGTGAGTTATGAAAAGAAAATTTGAACGCATGAAGATAGTAGCAGTAAAGGATTTGTATCCCTAGCCCATTTATCAGTGACAACAGAATTATATTAGTAAGGTAAGACAAAATGACCCAAAAGTCAAAAATACCTACGGGTTGTTTTGGATTAAAAGTCAAAGGAAACAGCTATTACATCACGACGCCAAATAAAATATTGAGATGGATAAGATGGAGTGACCTAACTCAAAATTACTAACCACCACCAATGACGAAAATGACAAAACTACGAAATATTTATAACTTGGAAATAACAAGGACTATCACGGTTCTATTAGAATTATGACACCCTGAACTCTCAAGCCAAAGCATTTCATACTACGCTACCCAAAACATTTGTGATATCAAAACATTGATGGAAGGAAACTTTGTGGCAAATCAGAAGGAAACTTTGTGGCAGATCGGCTAAGCATCATTTGCTGCAACCAATCAGTGTTCTTGGCCTTTATACTTTCACAATTTAGAAATTCCGTATTCGTAGTGGTTTTTCTTTTACATTAAGATTCAGTTTTATACCCAAAAAAACAAATTCTAAAGCTTTCTGTGCAAGTTAAGTTTCCTTTTTCTTTCTTTCTTTTCTATTCTCTTTTTTTATTTTTTTTATTTTTTTTTATTTTATTTATTTGGGGGTAACCATTGCAACCTCGGATTTGTAGGGAACCATTGTCCAAGCAATTTGATTTTTAAAAAAAAAAAATGGCAATAGCTCATCAGATCTCTTCTCCTTTTTCATCAACAATTTATTGTTCTAAAATTAATTATGAAGTGTTTTTGAGTTTTCATGGCAGAGATGTTCGTACCAATTTTGCCGACCACCTCTACAATGCATTATTAAGAGGTGGAGTTCAAACCTTCAGAGACTCTGAAGAACTCCATAAGGGAAACAATATTGAGGAGGAGCTACTCACTACAATCCAACAATCAAAGATCTCAATTCCCATATTTTCAAAGAATTATGCATCGAGTAAATGGTGTCTCAAAGAGCTAACCCATATTTGTGAGTGCAGAAAAACACTAAATCAGATAGTCATGCCTGTGTTTTACAAAGTCGAGCCAAGGGATGTGCGAGGTCAGAAAAGGAAATATGAGGACGCCTTTGAACAACACCAAATCAATATGGTATCCGATGTGCAAAAGTGGAAGGATGCAATGAAAAAGGTTGGAGAATTAAATGGTTGGCATGTCAAGGATGAAACGTAAGTCCATCAATTTTATTTTACTCAATTGAGATTAATTTTACAAAATCATGATGCCCAACCAAAGAAAGTTAGATTATTCATATATTTCCATTTAATATGACAATTTTGTGTTAGTTGTATGGTATAAAGAAATATATATGAATTTTAACCAAAAAAAAAAAGAAATATATATGAATTTTAACCAAAAAAAAAGAAATATATATGAATGGATTATTAGAAAAATCACAATACTAATATAGAAACACGAATTCATTGAGGATAGCTTTATTCATTCTTTAAAAATACCCTCATTCACTAAGGGCCTGTTTGGTTACATGAGTCTAGAAATTCAAATATCTAGAAATTTCAAATCTATGGAGTCATAATTTAAAAAATTAGCTGTTTGGTTTGTGGAATAAAATTTGTGGATTCATCCTAAAAAAATATTTAGTCAACGTGATTTTTGTGAATGCACAAATGTGTAGTATTTTTATAGTGGCAATAAAATCTCTGGATTTCACCTCATACCCATAAATCTACATATTCACATTTTTAGTGTAAAAGGATAAATCTCTAGATTTCATGAATTCAGAGATTTTCACCCAAACGAGAATAAATCTCAAATTCATGAATCTAGAGATTTGAAATCTCTAGATTCATATAACCAAACAGGCCCAAGAAAATATGATCAATTATATCTAAAATGTAAGTCTATATTCTCATTGATTTTTTATTTTACTTGTTTGTACTAATTGTAATCAATCATCTCTAATAAACCCAAATTAAGTGATTTTTTATATTCATGCATAGATCCCAATGGTATTAGTTTTCCTTGAAATTAATTCTTGCCAATGAGTGTTGGTCAACTGATAAGATCTATACCTTTTAGTGGAGAGGTCGTAGATTTAACCCTTGTGGACGACACATCTAGTATCCCCTCCCCTTATATATAAAAGCTTTATCCCCCTCCCAAAAAAAAAAAGAAAAGAACATCACAAAAAATAAATAAATAAGAAAAATCACCACCAATAAATTGGATCATTTATTTATAAGTAAAAAAAAAAAAACTTAATCATTTAGAATTTATTATTATTAATAATCTCCACTAAAATCCAAACTAAATATCTCTACATTTCATGCTTAAAATCCAATACTCTTAATTGTCATTAGAACTAAATGTAGTAGACAATCCTCACCAAACAAGGAATTAAAAATAAAAAATAAAAAAAATACCCAAACACCACTACTAACCTTTCTACCAAAAGAAGGGGGAGGGGGAACTAATCATTTAGAATTCAGCACTACTTGTAATTACTCATCACCACTAAATTCAAATTAAATATCTCTTGTTATTCATGCATAGAATCCAAAAGTGTTTAAAGTTTAAACAATCCATAAAAAAATGAATAAAGATAAGTTGTATGCATATTATTCTAAGGCAAAATACTCAATTAAAAATTTTACATTAATATTTAAGAAACCCATCAAAACTATTACCCTCAAGTTTATTCTCACCATTAGATAGTTTATTGCTATACCTTATGGCTTTCATTTTTTTCTGATCAAAATATTTTATATTTATTTAGAATTTTTTAAGTAAATAGGGGTGGTTGTATCATCCGCTTTAAAAAAGTCAAGCAAAGAAGTGGAGGAGTATACCCCTTAAACTCCCATCATTGCCAAGTGATTAGTATAACTATATTATTTTAAAAAACTAACAAATACCCACGTACATTGCACGTGATGTTTTACTAGTGACAGAAAATGAGTTTTGATAATTTCTAACTATTTAGGACTTCTACAACGTCTCAAATTTAGTATAATTCTGATAACTCAATAAATCTTATATGTGAATATCTTAAAAATAGATGATTTCAAAATGGAGAGCCATATTGATTGTAAGTGACCATGATGGCATGAAATATTAGGAATCAGTTTAAAAGTAAATTAGTTTGTTAAATGATTATAACCAGGATAAATACATAAAATATTAGAAAAAAATTTAGATCAGCCCAAAATGAATAACGAAAAACAAATACCCCAAGAATACATCAATTTGGCAGACACATCCAAAATGTCTCTTAAATTTGCATAATGGTACATTCTGTTATCAAATTCCGTTAGAGCCTGTTTGGTTACACATATCCAAAGATTTCAAATCTTTGGATTCATGAATGCAAGATTTATATCCATTTGGTTGTGAAAATCTCTAGATTCATGAAATCTAGAGATTCATCTTTTTACACTAAAAACGTGAATCTATAGATTTATGGGTATGGAGTGAAATTCAGAGATTCTGTCCCTATTATAAAAGGATTTTTACTTGCAGCAGCCTTTGCTAGCTGCTGCCAATGGCGGTGATCGCGCCATGTAATCAAACTAAGATCCAACAATTGAGAATCAAATGCAAGGTTTTACATGTAAATACTATTTTACATTTCAAAGGTTTACCGTTTCCTAATTTATAGAATCAGATCCCTCAATCACCTGACTCCCAAATCCAATTCATTTCCCGCTCATAAGAGACTGAATGAGTGTTCTTCCCTTCTCCTTACCTTTTTCTTGTGAGCCCAAAGTCACTAGAGGAGAGGAGACATTTTTTTTTAACTCTTAACTACTAATCTCCAACATAGTCTCAGTTTCTCACCCCTTTGTCGATTCTTGAACTCGTTTTTGCTTTCTCCCTCTTTAGCTCCGGCACCGATACACCACCCGCACCACCACCTACCATCTCATTCCGCCTTCTTCCTCTTCGGATCCAACAACACCGACTCACAACCACCACCTGCTATCCAAGAAATTTTCGATTGGGTAAGCCACATAAAGAACCAAGCTGTTGTGATAGAAAAGGGAAAAGTGAAATCATAATCTTTTCACCTGCAAATCGGCTTTGCATATTTGTATAGCAAAGAAATGTAACATTCAATCTCTATTTCTCTAATTTTTTGTTGAAATATTAGTCCCACATCGCCTGATGTGGGACTAGAAGGGAGAGGAGGAGTGTCACATCCCCCCAGCCGGTACCCTATCTGGCATACCCGAGAGTGTGATCCACAGCCCGAAGATCAGGTATCGAGTAATCAACCTCCCACATAAACAATAACATAATCATGAACAATCATAATAAAAGTGCGGAAGATAAACCATAGATCCAATAAGGAAAGAATGAATCATAAATAAATCAGAATACTAGATATAATCAGAGTGTCAGACAGATAAGTAAAGTGAGGCAAAAATCCCACTCTACAACCAGCGGAAAAGTAGCTCTAAAAGATAATAAACTAGACAAAATCTAATCCCAGTAGCAAGTACAATGGGTAACTAAATTGTTCTCCACTTTATAGACAACATCCTTATAAGTGTAAATCTCATAAATGGCACAAGGACGCTCCACCAATGGTCGGACTAAGCATCGTACGGAGCATAACCACTCGCGGGATCTTCGAGTAATTGTGGTAACCGCAATCACCTTCCGGAGATATGCCTCTTCGCCTCGCTTCTTCATAGGAACCGTCATAGTATTCAGCACTGCAGGATAGTATAACAAACATTGTACAATAAAGGAATGAGTTTCAAAGAAACTCGGTAAAGCGATTAAATCCATAATATCATAAATGGCAAGATTTGAACAAACATAAATGCAATATGATATGAGACAAGCAATGAATGAATGAAACTAACTCTATGTATGCTGGTCTCTATTGGCGGACATGCTTTAAGTCGTAGCACCGCACTTCTTTAGGAAGGTCTCAATCACTCATCATCAGTTGGTAATGGGTCCGGCATCCTCGGGACATTCCATGGTGGGGTTAAGTCACCACTCTCTCACATCACCATTGGTCTAAGTACCGGCGCATGTCGGGGTAAAACCTAGCCAAATGCAAGTCTTCTACTTAGTTACATCAAGTCGATCCGGATACATCCAGTCCTCGTCCCTGACGATCCTTTCCTGTATCCTTCACACTAGAGTCCTCATAGTCCCTGACTACGGACTCATCAACCCTATTGATCATCCACATATGGTAAACGGGAAGCTCTCACGTCCTCTCACGGGTTGGTTACCGGTCTTAAGCGCCCGTGAGCCCAAGTCTAACCATATGCAACCCTACCAATAAATGGCCCCCACAATGTGATTCCTGTCCTCTCACGGGTTGGTTACCGGTCTTGAGCGCCCATGAATCCCCATTGCTACCACGGGTCGCTCGGTCTCAATACCCCTCCGATTAGGGTCGACATAACGGGACATCCTAGCCAAACACTACTAGACAGTCCTAGATATGTCATCCAACGGTTTAGGAAGGTGTCCGGAGGGCATCTCAGGAAACATCCCATAATATTCCCGTAGTAGTCCAAGGACGAAGTGTCAAAAGGACACCTCTCCTTTCCAAACCATACTTAAGCATACACAAGCATCAATTCATATCATCACATATATGGTAACTTCATATATGGAAAGAAATCAATAATTACAATCACTTGTATATAATTGGTAAGTAAATCATACATGAATCAATTTAAGCAATGCTACTGTAATCAAGGTTATGCAACAGTAGTATATCATTGTAAGAATCTAATTTATGAAACATATCAATGATATTCAAATATAGAAACTAGATTCATGCTATCTATGTAATTAAGGAAATAACCATCCTTACCTTTATAACTCGCAAAGGAATCCTAAGAAATCAAGTAAGATCTTGGCAAACTTGAGAAGAAGGTCCTAAACAAGTGTATACAACATATTAGGAAAGATCCCTAATAGAAAAGATACCAAAACATCCAACACAGACCAACTGGAGTTTGACTCATTGGTCGAGTGGATTGGTCGACTAGTCCGACCGACCAATCACGACCAATGCGGACGATAGCCTAAAAAAACAGAGTTTTAAGATATGAAATCCGAATTTGGTGGTTCAAAAGGGTACTAATCAAGGGGTAAACTACATCAGTAGTATTCTAACATATAGGGGACCTCAAAACATTAATCCAAACAAGACATCAAGATTCAAATTAGGAAACAAAAAGTTACCATAATTAGATCAACCATGGATCTTGATGAATTGAAATAGAAATCAAAGACAAGAACAATAGGAGGATGGATCATTGCTTCAGGTAAAGGTATTATGAGAACATACTTAGATCTTCAAGGAAATAGGCTTAAAAGCATAAATCTAAATAAGGAAACAAAACCTACCATATATGTAACTACCATGATTCATGAAGAACACATAGTATGGTAGAAGAGAACAACTAGAGATTGATAGATCATGGATCATGAAAAGAAAACACACAATTAACTACTAACATGATCAATATAGAAGATCCAAGGAGATCGGAATCCAAATCAGAAGTTTAACAAGATTAGATCATGGTTTGATCATGATTCCTTCAAAAGCTTGCAATGATCATGGTTAAGATCATTGTTCTAGCCTCTAATCCTTAGGATGATCATGAGAGACAAGTCCGGAGATGTTTGCAACAGAGAATGCAACATCTCCTCCACCGCCTCAACTCAAAAAGGAAAGAAAATAAGAGATAGAGGAGAAGAAGAGAGTATAGACATACCTTTGATGCAAAAGGAAGAGTTTCGACGAAGATCCGTCAAGAAAATCACCAAGGATGCAAGGGAGATGACTGCAGAGGTCTTGGTCGCTCCAAAGAGTTTGGAGGCAGCAAATACGAAGTGGACTCGAGATTGGACTAAATAGAGCAAGAAAAACCTAATGCCAAAGACAGCACTCATTGGTCGAGTGGATTGGTGACGGTCCAGCGACCAATCACGACCAATGCAAAGAAACCAAAACAGGGAATTGAAGGCCCAGATCAAATCCAACCTAAAGGGGTTTTGACACATGTCAGTGACTTACCTAATAGGTAGAAATGCCTTCAAACCAAGATAGAGACCACCCAAGTCCATCAACTAATCCGATCTTCATCAAGATTCAGGTTCCATAAATAGAACTTCATCATCAACTTTTATGGATTCAAAGCCAGACACCAAGTCCTCCACTGGGATGGCCCAAAGCTGACTTCTTACTTTACTTCGGGTCATCGGACCTACAAATAACAAGGTTTCCGGGTCAAGGTTAGGGCTGGGTTTTACAAGGAGACTATAAAGAAAGCCTCCCCTCCTCTTGTAAAGTACACCAAAAAAGGAATATCCCATCCTAAAAAAGAATATTCTCTCTCCTTGTATTTAATTATTTAAATAGTGGAGTTCTCTTGCCCATGGTTTTTCCCATTAAAGGCTTTCCACGTAAATCTTTGTGTTCTCTTTATTTGATGATTGTCCTATCCGGTGAGTATTAATTACTTGACAGTGGTATCAGAGCGGAGTTTTTCTGAAGTATGCTCTGTGGTTACAACATAGTCTGATCTTCCACATCAGAAAAGGAAAATTCCTTAGGGGTCTATTTGGTTGGTTGAGGGTGTAAGTATCTACTTATAGTATGCTCTTTAATTGCCACTTTAAGGTGGAAAGTGGTGAATCCTTCAAATCAGAAAAATAAGTAAGATATTGTTTTTCATCCTACGAATGTACTATAGAAATTTTTTGAATTCGCTATTCACGTGTTTTCTTTTCTGGTATCCTGGAAAGGTGTATTGGGTGCATGTCTAGGAAAATTTTGTCTAAGAAGTCTAGATTTTAAGCGAACCACTTGTGTTCCTCCAGTCTTTCCTGAAAAATTTCCTAGTGCAGTTTTGGTTCAACAATATACCAGTTAGAGATAACCTGAAGAGATACTTTTCACATGAAATAGTGAGAGTTATTATGTAGCCAACAACAGTTCGTGATAGAAGCAATGGCAGCAAAGATCGACTTCAGAAAGTTTGACTGGCATGAAACTCATTATGGGAAATGAAGGTGAAGGCATTATTGACAAAAGATAATTGTCTGGAAGTCATTAGTGATCGGCCGGCGGAGATCATAAATAACGAAAAGTGGAACAAAATAGATGCGATGGCCTTTTCCAATTTGCATCTAGCATTATCTGATGATATTTTAGCGGGCATAGAAGAGAAGAAAACTGCTAAAGAGGTTTGGGATCACCTCATCAAATTGTATGAAGCCAAATCACTTCACAATAAAATCTTCTTGAAAAGAAAGTTGTATACCTTACGGATGTTAGAATCTACATCATTTACTGAGCACTTACATACTCTGACTTCATTATGTTCTCAACTTTCAACGTTGGGACATAATGTTACACCACAGGAACGTGCTGAAATTCTATTCCAAAGTCTTCCAGATTCATATGACCAAGTCATCATCAATTTAACCAATAATATCCTTTTTGATTATTTAGTATTTGATGATGTCGCTGCTGCAATTTTTGAAGAAGAAAATAGACGAAAAAGAAGGGAAGATAGACATGCAAGCTCACAACAAGCGGAAGCTTTGTCTATGACGCGAGGAAGGTCAATGGAACATGATTCCAGTGGGAGTCACAATCAAGGGAGGTCAAAATCCAAGGATAAGAAGAATTTCAAGTGCTATAATTGTGGCAGAAGGGGACACTTGAGAAATGAGGGTTGATTCAAAAAGGGTGTAGATAAGGTAGAGACATCTCAAGTGTGCATTGCTGAAGGAGATATTCTTTACAGCGAATCAGCAATGGCAGCCAATGATAGATTGGAGCTTACTGATGCTTGGATCTTGGATTCGGGAGTGCTAATACAACCTAGAGGGGGGGTGATTAGGTTGTATCTAGTGGATTATCCCAAATTCTCGGATTGTAATTCTAAAGTGGATTGAAAATTTAAATGAAATTTGATACTATCAAGCAATTACAACACAAGAAGTTATAGTGGTTTGACTTTAAGTCTACGTCCACTCCTCTCTTGGCCTCAAGAGAGTATCTACTAATGAATCTCTTTCAATACAATGGGTAGAGAATCAAACCCTTACACTCTTTGTTCCGGGGCAAGAGAACCATTTACAATCTTTGTTAATCAAATAGGGCAAGAACACCCATTGCAATCTTTGTTAACGGGCAAGAGCACCCAATGCAAATCCTAATCAATCTAGACTAGAATTCAATAATCAATACAAGTATAAGAGGTGATGGATATTACCTAACAAGGAGTGTGACACTTTACCCCTTGTGTGAATGTGATGCAATGAATGAAGCTTCAATAAAGACAATGCTTCAATGAGAAGTCCCTATAGCCTTCAATAACTCCAAGCTTAACTTCAAGAAGTTTGCTTGACAACTTTGGAATGATCTTCAAAGTTGGATGGAGTTGGTGTGCTAGTAATCAATGCAAGATCACTTGTGTAATGGTTTTTTCACTTGAGAGGAGTAATAGCCTTGTTGGCAAGATTAAACCCCTCAAATGGGGGTGGTTGGGCTTATAAAGAAGTCCCACAATTGTTTGGCCCAACCTCCCAACGGACATAAAATTTCAGTGAAGTTTTACTCGAGACGGTCGTCCGTGTCAACAAAAATAGCCGTTAAACTAGCCGTTTGAATTTAAGTCAGGGCCAGACGGTCGTCCGTCTGGCTTAAGTAGCCTAGAAGGAATTCTGTCTGCCAGATGGAAATTTCGTCTGGCCTATTGGTTTTGTTAAAAAACCTGCAGTAAACTAGACAGTTGACCGTCTGGTGCAGTTTTGCTGAATCAACTTGGGGCCCGGACTTGGCTTGGGTTTTTGGACTTTTTGGTCAACCATAAGCATCATACACCTCACTAACAAGTCCTAGGTCAGTCTAGTAACATGAGTTACACATTATTAATGCATTTACATATATGTGTATGCGAGAGTGTCCGAAGCCCTAATTCAGCCTAAGTCTTGATCTTCGACTTGGTCTTTGACTTGATCTTGTGCAACGATCTTAATACTCATCTTGACTTTGGTTCTTTGTCTAAGATAGTTGGATTTGTCTTGAGCTTGATTCTCCGATAATTCTTTGTCCTGGTCATTTTGCATCGAGATTCACTGTAGTGATGAGCTAGACAAGACACATCTTAATGGAATCATTAGTAGAGTGTTTGTCATCTTCAAAACTGATTGGAAGCCAATGTGGCAAATGCTGACATGGCATTTCCCAACAGGGAGCAACATGGCACATGACCTCTCACAGAGATTGGTTTCACACTTATGAACCTATCTCTACAGGGTCTGTGTACATAGGAAATGATCATGCCTTGGAGATTGCTGGAGTTGGCACCATCAAGTTGAAGATGTACGATGGTATGGTACGCACTATTCAAAATGTGCAGCATGTGAAGGGCTTAAAGAAGAATCTAGTGTCTTTGGGACAATTAGATGAAATTAGGTGCAAGACACGCATCCAAGATGGAATGATGAGGATCGTCAAAGGAGCGCTAGTTGTAATGAAGGTTGAAAGGAGCGCTGCAAATTTGTACAAACTAATAAGAGAAACGTGTCTGGAGGCAGAAGTATCAATTGCATCAACTGGTACTGTGGAAGAGATGACAAAAGTGTGGCATTAAAATTGGGCCACATGTCAGAGCAAGGGTTGAAGGTTCTCGCAAAACAAAAATTACTCCCAGGTCTCACAAAGGTTTCATTACCCTGTTGTGAGCACTGTGTTACAAGTAAGCAGCATAGATTGAAGTTCGATGCATCCGATTCCAGGAGTAAAAGTATTATGGAATTAGTTCACTCTGATGTATGGGAAGCACCGGTTACATCTCTGGAGGAGCAATGTACTCTGTATCTTTTATCGATGATTATTCCAGAAGATGTTGGGTGTTTCCTATCAAGAAGAAGTTAGATGTGTTTTCAGTTTTCAAAACATTTAAAGCGCAAGTTGAACGAGAAACTGAGAAGAAAATCAAGCGCCTCAGGACGGACAATGGCAGTGAATATACAGGGGATGACTTCTTTGAGTTTTGTAATCAAGAAGGCATCAAGAGACAACTCATGGTGGCTTACACTCCTCAACAGAATGGAGTAGCGGAGCGGATGAATAGAACTCTACTCAAAAGAACGAGAGCCATGTTAAGAGCTGCAAGTATGGCTAAGTCCTTTTGGGCAGAAGCCGTAAACATTGCCTGCTATGTGATTAATCGATCACTAACAAGATCGATTGATCTGAAGACACTGATGGAGATGTGGACTGGCAAGCCAGTTCTTGCCAGTTAATTATTCACGCCTGCACACATTTGGGAGTCCTGTGTATGTGATGTATCATTCCCAAGAAATTTCGAAATTGGATCCAAAATCCAAAAAGTGCAGATTCTTAGGATACGCTAATGGAGTCAAGGGGTATTGACTGTGGGATCCCATTGCCCACAAGGTCGTCATCAACAAAGACGTCATTTTTACAAAAGATAAGCTGCAGAAGGAAGATATGAGTAGTACTTCGATAGAAATTTCGGAGAGTACAATAGTTTAGGAGGAAGAGAAGTTTGATCTAGAAAATTCTTTTGGAGTAGAATCAGAAAACAAGGAACAAGCACCAATTAAGTCTACAACTGTAGAAGTTCGACGGTCAACTCGTGAAAGACATACACCAACCTAGCAGTCTGATTATATTATGCAGAACAATTTTGCATATTGTCTTCTAACAGAAGATGGAGAGCCATCAACATTCAAATAAGCGATTGATAGCTCATAAGCGTCACTTTGGATGGCATCTGTGCAAGAAGAACTAGAAGCTCTTCATAAGAATAAGACGTGGGAGCTTGTACCTTTACCGCACGGAAGGAAGCCCATTGGTAACAAATGGGTTTACAAGATCAAACGAAACAGTGATGATCAAGTAGAGTGGTATCGTGCAAGATTGGTGATCAAAGGATATGTTAAGAAAGAAGGTGTTGATTTTACATAAATCTTTTCTTCAGTGGTTTGACTTACTACTATCTAGATGGTTTTGGCATTTTGTGCTACGTTTGATCTACATCTTGAGCAGTTAGATGTAAAAACTACATTTCTTTATGGAGATCTTGAAGAAGAAATCTATATGCTCTAACAAGAAGGTTTTGAAGAACCAAAAAAAGGAAATTGGGTTTGCAGGTTGAACAAATCTCTATACGGTTTAAAATAGGTGCCAAGATGCTGATATAAGAGATTTGGTTCCTTCATATTGAGCCTTGAATACAACAGACTTGCTTCAGACCCTTGTGCATATTACAAGAGGTTTGGTGTTGATGATTTTATCATTTTACTGTTGTGTGTTGATGATTTCATCATTTTACTGTTGTATGTTGATGATATGTTGGTATCAGGTCCCAACAAAAATCGGATCGTAGAATTAAAGGCTCAGTTGGCTAGGGAATTTGAAATGAAGGATTTGGGACCCGCAAACAATATTCTAGGGGATGCAAATTTACCGAGATAGAAATAATAGGAAGATTTGGTTGGCTCAGAAGAGTTAATTAAGGAAAGTCTTGCGCTGCTTTAATATGCAAGACTGTAAGCCAATTTCTACTCCGCTTCCTGTTAATTTCAAGTTATCCTCAAGTATGTGTCCTAGCAATGAAGCAGAGAGGATGGAGATGTCTCGAGTACCATATGCATTAGCAGTGGAAAGTCTGATGTTCGTTATGATATGTACAAGACTGGACATTGCACATGCAGTGGGAGTGATTAGTCGGCATATGGCGATCCAGGACAAGAGCATTGGATTACTGTGAAGAGGATCCTAAGATATGTTAAAGAAACTTCGGATGCTGCTCTATGTTATGGAGGATTTGAATTTACTATCAGAGGATATGTTGATTCTGATTTTGCAGATGATCTTGATAAAAGGAAATCCACTACTAGCTATGTGTTTACAATTGCAGGAGGAGCTATGAGCTGGGTATCTAAACTACAGATAGTTGTAGCATTGTCTATAACAGAGGCTAAGTATATGGCAGCAACACAAGCTTGTAAAGAAGCAATTTGGATAAGAAGATTCATGGAAGTACTTTGGCACAAACAAGAGAAGATTCTCTTATATTGTGACAGTCAGACTGCGTTGGACATTGCAAGGAATCCAGCTTTTCATTCCAGGACAAAACACATAGGAGTACAATATCATTTTGTTCATGAAGTGGTGGAAGATGGAAGGGTGGATATACAGAAAATCCACACAAAAGAAAACCTAGCAGATGCATTGACAAAGGCAATCGACACTGGCAAGTTCATTTGGTGCAGATCCTTGTATGGCTTGACAGAGACGTAGAAAGCATGGTGGTGGCAAGATAGAGAATGGTGTGGAGATTGATTGGTTCTCAATTTAATCTCCAAGTGGGAAATTGTTGAAATATTAGTCCCCCATCGCCTGATGTGGGACTAGAAGGGAGAGGAGGAGGCTATAAAGAAAGCCTCCCCTCCTCTTGTAAAGTACACCAAAAAAGGAATATCCCATCCCAAAAAGGAATATTCTCTCTCCTTGTATTTAATTATTTAAATAGTGGAGTTCTCTTGCCCGTGGTTTTCCCGTTAAAGGTTTTCCACTTAAATCTTTGTGTTCTCTTTATTTGTTGATTACCCTATCCAGTGGGTATTAATTACCCGACAATTTTTTCTTGCAGTGCAGGTCTAAGAGTTCAAAGTTCAAAGTAGTCAATCATAAACCTAGAATCCACTTCCAATCAGCTTCAAGAAGCCAGTTATCTCTACGTTAACTTGCATAAATGAGGTGAAACGTTGGTCAAAGCCACTGCAAATTCAAACTTTGTTTAAAAACAAACTGCTCAATTGAAAGCTCCAAATAAAGAATTCATAAGCTACCTATTTAATAGCTAATTCTAAAAACTAACATCGGCATCTAAGACTCAGTCCTCTCATGGTCCTGGCAATGAAGGAAACCCTCAAGTTTTCAAGCTAACCACTCCAATACTTGACAAACAATGATTTGACGACTACAAAGAGCTCAAACAAAGTAGAGACCGGGACAGAGGAGCTTCACACCTGAAGTACTCTAGAGTATTGGCGGTAATGGCGAAACTAGGGTTTAATTTTGGGTGACTTTTAAGGGGATCGAAAGGGCTTAGAGCCCCAACTTCATGAGCTGCATTTTTTTCCCCTTGAGACAGAGGACCGATGAGTGAGTCGGTGTTGGTAGAGACGAAGAGGGAGAATGCGGAGGAGTGGACAGCCGAGCGAGAAGAGAGAAGATGCTACAGGGATGATTTTGTAGATTAGTAAACATTAAACCTTAAAAATAAAAAAATACTATTTACAAGCAAACCCCTGCCATTTGATTCTCAACCGTTTGACCTTATTTTGATTATGTGGCACGATCAGCACCATTGGCTATTGCCACAGCAGCTGCTGCAAATAAAAATCCACTATAAAATTAACTGTTTGGTTAGCCTGAACCCTTGGAATGAAATTTGTAGATTCATCCTAAAATATATTTATGGGGTCATGGTTCAAATGTTTACTGTTTTTATAGTAGGGGTGAAATCCAGATTCACGTTTTTAGTGTAAAAAGGTGAGTCTCTAGATTTCATGAATCCAAAGATTCACACAACCAAACGGGTATAAATCTCCCTTAATCCTTGTCTATATTGGGAAATTTCCTTGATGAATGTATTTAAAAAAGATTTGTTTCATATTGTACTAGAAAAAAAGAAGAAGAAAAAGATTTGCTTCAAAGTGCAATATCAAAAAATAACAAGATATTAAGGACACTTTAGGAATTACAAGATTTTGGGGTGTTTCTACCAATTTGATGTATTCTTGTGGTGTCTATGTTTTTTGCCATTCATTTTGGGTGCCCCTAAAGTTTTCTCAAAAAATAATATACAAATGCAAAGTAAGAGTTCTATTAGTTCTAGTTATCGTTGCATCAAATATGCACACCATTTTTTTTTGGGGCCAATATATATATATATAGTTTACTCTTTTTTTGATTGGATAGAAATTTTAGTTAACTCATATCTTGTATTTTTTTATGTATTCTCTATAGGAATGTTAGAATCAAACTTTGGCTAAATTAGAATAATTCTAAGAATAAGTTGTTGAACTAGCCATTGAGGTATTTGTCCTCTTATTTTGTATGTGTATTCATTCCATTACTTAAGTAAGGGAAATTTTCTCTCTCCTTATTACTTAGTCTCTATTTTCGCTAAAAAGGTCATTTTATAACGAAAAGAAGTAAAAGAAAAGAAATATAGCAATTAGTATCTACCTTGCTCACCCGCAACAACAGTTGCCCCCAATACACCCTTCCTCACTGGTTCCTACTCATAATTGACAACGACTAACCCATAAAAAACAATATCTAGGACGTCTAGATGCATCCAAATCAAGATCTTTAAGGATAGAAGCTGACTAATGAATGTTAATTTTAGAAGTTCCAGTCCTAAATGCTGAAGTCGCCAAAAATCTGCCATTGTATTAGATTCATGATAGCAATGTGAAATCTTACAGTCTATAGCTATCAAATGAAGAGAGAGTTGTTGGTAAGATGAAGAGAGCACAATTGTCTATTGCAACTCCTGCTTCCAAAAAACCCAAAGATTTGGTACTTTTTCCATCGGGAAATTATTACTTAGTCTCTATCATGCTTATTTCTCTCTCAAAAGTTCCACTTTTGATTCCCCCCAAAAGTAAACTTTTTACTTCTCCTTCTTTGTTGATATTTTATAATGGCCAAGCTACCCTTTTGTTTTCCTTTTTAATTAGTTATGTTGATTTTGTAATTGTTTTTTTCCTTTTTTTTTTAATTCTTTCCCTCCTTCTTTATGGGAATCCACATTTAGAAGTTTTTTTTTTTTTTTTTAATTCTTTATATTTTTCTTCATTCTTCTTTCTTAGAAATTTTTTTATCTTTTTTGTTTTTTTGGTTTTTTTTATTTATAGAAATTGATTTAATGTAATTAGATGTATTTTTTTTGTCCCTTAATCTTTTATCAGAACTCAGTAAACATGATTAGACGTCATTCTCTTTGCCATAGTGTTGCAATTGATGAAGACTACTATCTACTTGGGTTGTGTACCAATTGTCTCTCATCTAAATGACACAAATGCCTCTATTGTAGGGTTGTCAACGGTGCGGTTTGGGGTTGTTTAGGGTTGGGCTTAATGGTTTTGGGTTGAAAAACACCTAGCCCAAATACAACCCATTAGCAAAATAACGGTTTCGGGCTGGTTTCCATTTGATGCGGTTTGGGTTCGGGTTAACTAACGATTTGAGCTAATGATCTATACTCGGGTTGACTAACGGTTTGGGCTAACAAGTTATGGTATGCAAGAAAAGAATAAAAAGAAATAGTTGAGTATCCTGCAATAAGAACCAACAATCTATGGTAAACAAAATTGTTATTGATCAATTCCCATTAAAAAATGAGAAGTCATTCCACATTGTAGAAATTATGCCCACCTTATAGAAATCAAGAACTCAGATAGTAAGTAGTAACAAGAAATTGCAAGCTCATTCCTCAGGCTCCATCGGATAGTCCTCCTAAAACAAATATTCAAACTAAAAACCCTTCTAAATTCTAACATGCGGTATGATTGATTCTCTTGAAATTGAGTTATTGTTTTGTGAAAATGTTGATTTTTTTTCCCCTTCTATGAATCCGTCTTTTTTTTGGATTGGTATTTAGCTTGATATGCAAAGAAATACCTCTGAATTGGATAAATATTTACTTAATTTAAACAAACTTTGTACATTCAACTGGGCATTTATATTTAATCCTTTTAATTGTCCTTTACAATTAGTAGAAAATTATTTGATGTTTAAATTCATGCTTAATTTTTCTGATAGTCTATACCAACTACCTAGTGATAATATGATGATTCAAACAATATTTAATATAAAATTATAAAATGAGTTGTAAAATGGTTTATAATGGGTCGCGGTTTGGGTTTGGGTTGGTGCGGGCTCTGCCATGGTAAAAAATTCGAGGGAAACTCAAGTTTCGACTGGGTGAAAATAGGAAACTTGGGAAATTTCAAAGAAACCGATGACTTTTCCGTACAAGTTTCGACAGGTTTTAGAGAGTATCTTGGGGTGGGATCCTGTATTTAAGCTAATTAGAGTATAAATAATACATTTGTTGTATTTTGCTAAAAAAATCAATGTAGATATGTCATTCAATGTATATAATATCAATGTAGAGTTGTCCAAAAAGTACATTATAAACTTAACTACTTAAGCACATAACATTAAATATATAATTTCTAACTTCAAAATAGTTGACAATAAAAGAAAAATGCAACTTAGTGTTAAGAGGAGTGCCAAAAGTGGATTCATCCTGTGAGCTGAGTAGTACTATACCTGTAACATCCTCTTCTCCAACCAACGAACATAGACATCCCATGACATTTTATGCCTATGGTTGTCAAGTTAATCAACAACTGTAACTTTATGAGTCTGGTCATCAATATGCTTAAGATAACTAACCTGAGGGAATACGCACTTTGGATATGGAAGTCCTAATGGAGGGGCTATTTGTCATGGATATTTGGGGAAACATGAAATAAACAAAAAATATTGAAAATTTGGGAAAACTACAAAATTTACAGGAAAAAGTCCCAACTTTCCACAAAATTTCCAAGTTTCAACGAAATTTCCCAAGTTTCCACGAAATTTCCCGAGTTTTCCACAAAATTTCCCAAGTTTCTCACGAAATTTGGGAATTTTTTTTCTTCATGAACCAGCTGGTCCAACTGGGTTGAACCAAGTAATTCGACAAGTTTTGATGAAATTTCAACAGTTTCGATCGAAACTGAGGACTTTTTTTTTAGTCCCCATGAGTTTCGTTTCGCATTTTCCAAAATGGGAAATTTCGGTGGAAATTTCGCAAGTTTCGATAGAATTTTGTTCTATGGGCTCTGCCACCTTCAGCCCAAACACAGTTCATTAAAGTTCGGTTAGGACTGGTGCGGTTCGGTTTTAACGATTCAAACTGGAAATTGACACCCCTACTCTATTGAGTAAGCCGCCTTAGGCTTTTTATCTCATGTCCCATCTTACTTTTAGATTTTCTTTTGATTTGTTCGAGGTTTTTTTTAATCATATTGAGAATATGTTGGTAGATTACTTTGCTACCGGCTCTTCTTGTCTTAGACTTTCAAAGGTTTGTCCTAATCCCATATTATGGATGCTTATTAGAAAGATAAAAAAGGAGAAAAGAAAGAAAATTTTGATCAACAAAAGAAGGAAAATTGCTTTGGTCAACCGGTTTTATAAACCAGTGTTCAACCCGTTCGCACACCTGGCTGTGGTGGGCGAGTCTCCCAGCAGGGATTTTTTGCATCCACAAGGATTCGATTCCGAAACCTTGCTTAAGGTAACTAAGTTGCTTACCACTTGGACCAACCTCGTTGGTATTTGACTATTTTAAAATATCAAGAAAGAAGTAGAGATAAGAATTTACTTTTTAGGGGAATTAGAAGGTAAAGCTTCTAAAAAAAGAATAAGAGTAAATAGAGACTAACGGATTGTATGATAACACCCCAAGCAACTTAGGCTCTTTTTGGTTTCAATTATGATCATCAATTATGATAAATTTTTATTTTTATTTTAAATTATTTGGCATCTTTTTATTTAAAATAATAGAAAAACCTCCAAAATTCATAGAAGAGTTTTTATCTATTATGGATTATGGTAAGAATTTTATTATTTTCATTTATGTGTACGTTTATTTAAAATTTTATATTTAAGATAAGGATAAAATAGTCAATGCATATTGTTTCATAAAAACTATAATTTTTTCCTCTTTTTTTATTTGGTTATTATTATTTTCTAATAATTTTTTATTTTAGTACTAAACTTATTTCCCAATAAACATCAAACCATTTTTCATTTTTGATCAACAATAAATTTTTGTACTTATTTATTTTAAGTACAACAGGAACGAAAGCGGAGCGGGCGGAGCGAAACAAAACCCCACGCAAGCAACAACCGGCCAGCGCAAGCAAAACAAAAGAAGGGGGCAGGCCGAGGCAGGCAGAAAACAAAAACAACAACAGCGGAGACAAGAAAGACAAACAAAGCACGGCCCAAAAAAGAAAACCCACCCCACCCCAACCAAAAGGCAGACGCACCACCGCAACGGGCCCAGCCCCCCGGCGAACAGACGAGCAGGCGGGAGCGGGACACAAAGGACAGAGGGCGGAGGGAAGACGGAAGCCAAAAACACCCAAACGCACCGCACCCACCCAAAGGGCAGCGGCGGGCGCACCGGGGGGGGCACCAAGACGGCGGCAAGGGCACCGGGGATGCATATCAAGGGAACGGAAGGCGGCCCGGATGGACGGACGACCTGGGGCGGCGAGTTTTCAGTTTCGCCGACCGCCGCGGGCGAGGGGATATCGCCGATCTCGTTCGGCCATGTGTTTCGTTCGGTGGACCGACCCGGCGATCGGCGAATGCGTCCATGGGCATAATAACGAATGAGAATTTTAGCAGTTTCCTATTTTGGCACAGCAGTTGGCCCAAATTTTGTACGATAAACTGATTTATAAAACATGTGTTGGTTCAACAAAATCACAATCTAAAAGCTTCGAAAGCCCTAACCGTTCTTTCTTCTTCCATTCACACGTCTGTGAAGAATCTCATTCCAAAACTAGACGAATCTCTCTCTGTCTCACTCTATTCTCTCTCAAGATCGCTCGAAAAGGCTAGGATTCATGCAAGCATCTTTCGCTCAAACGTTATTTCGATCAATTATCTCTCTCTTGCATCTCTCGTTCTACGGTGAAGAGGCATTGTTTATCAGAAACACCATCGTTCAAATCGTTCAACTCTGTTAAGGTACTTTTCCTGCAACTCAGAATTTCTAGTTTCATGGTTGAAGAGAATGAATCAAGGTGCTTGTACTTGTTATTCTCTTCAGTCCATATAACTGTAGCATGTTTGTCTACCATCTTCGTCCGTGGCTTGAGCTCCTACAGATCAAGTCTACTCTGTTCATTGTTTTGACTTGAGCTAGAACTGGTTTGGGAGGTCACCGATTATTGAGGATACCACCAAGAACTATTGCCCAGGTGAATCTCAGGGCTCCAAACCCAGAGGCCATTTTTCCAAGAACTGTAAGATTGAAGAGCGAATAAATTCTGCATCTTCTCTGGTGCATTGACAGTAGATTTTAAAGGAGGACTAGCTTACATTGGTCCTTGGTTCTGTTGCGAGGGGTTAAAGGTGAAGTAGGAGCTGAGCAACCTGGTTGAAGTGGTGCCTTGTTTGGTGATACCTTCACACATTTATCTTGAGAAGAGAAAAGGGATTCACAGAAGAAAAAAAAAGTTTCAGCTAAAAACACAGCTTGAAGCTAAGAAAAGATGTGGGGTTCGATATGAGTGTATTGTTGTCTTTTGAATTGCACTTCTGATATTGTTAGACGTATGGGTACACTTGAGAGAGAATTTTCCATTTTAGGGGAGCATCAATGGTGAATATTATTGTAGGGTAGGGGAGAGTCAAACACAGTGTGCAGGCGGACATAATAAATGGACTCAGAATATTCATTTCCTATGATATGAATCTCCCTAGAAATACTGATAGCTGCTTTCTACGCTTTTTTATATGAATCTCCCAAGCAATACAGGGTAGCAGCTTTCTATGGTTTTTGATATGCTGCTTGGCTATTCAGTTTTTGTCGGTTAATTTCTGTGTCTTGAGATGCATTTTTTTCTTCTAACATTCTCCTGGAGTTTTGCCTGTACTGTAAGTCAGTAACTCAAGTTGTTAAAAGAGCAGCCTGATATATTTTATTAAATGGGCCATAAATACCTACTTCTCTCATGGAATTAAACAAGACTTGAAATTATATCTAGGAGTTGGTATTATTTAAATCTGAATGTAGTAGTGCGGATGAATTCTGTACCAGTCCTGGGTAGTGTTTTCTTTTTCAAAAGGAATTGCTGAATCAGATGTAGTTGCTTTGAAATCCTCTGGTTTCCCAACACTTGTGCTGCCATTGGAGGCTTCAAAAATGCATTTTATTGCTCTACTGGTAGTTACAAATGCTGCTGTCCTGTTATTTTTGTGACTGCTTGTGTCTTGCTAGTTTTCTTGCTCCTCCACCTGTATAAATATCATGCCATATTTCTTTTGACTAAACAAGTTTTTGTCCACATTGACATTTATTGTGAGCAACTATGTATTAACTGCTTGTATTTGCTTTATTTTATTTTATTTTTATCTTATTATAAGAAAAACGAGCCCATTTTATACATACCATACATGATTCTATGCCCATTTTGCTAGAGAAATGTGCCCATCTGTCCCAACCATACAAGATTTCAGTACCTATTTTGTGCCCAATTTGCCCAAATTGGCATAGAAGCGTAAAAAGTTCATTCTATTCCCAAATTGGCATAGAATGATTGCCATACAACCCCTAAGTATAGGGGAGTGATAGAAATTTCCCCTTAATGTAAGTCATTCCATTCCAATTAAAGGAAATGTTAACATTGTGTCAGCTTAACTGATCCTAACCCTTCATCTCCTCAAATGTCCAATACACCCACCAACAATCGTTTTTGCAATGTTGTTCCAAAGGGAATAGCCAACATTGCGATTTTTGGGATATAGATGACCATTCTGATTCACACTGTTTTCAACATGGATATCCGTCCTCTTGGCTTTCACAATTAAAATGATGATAATAATCATCGTAATCTTGCATTCTCAAAGCCACAACGTTGCAACATGATAGTTTCAGCCACATGGACATCTTTCTTCTTAACATATTGATATGAGTATGTCTTAATCCTTGAACCAACAACATTTGTCTCTATCGCTCCAATAATAACAAGTGAACAAATCAAGTAGCTTCTTTCGCTTCTTCCAACCGGTACTTGTATGTTGTTGCCTTATTCCTCCTTTTGGATAATTGATACTGGTGCAATTAACTAACTATATGATTTCAAGCTCTTAAGTTATTTTCATCCATCAACACCTTGTTCTTTTTATTTGTTTACCTAATGGGTCTAATGTGCTAGCTACAATTGTTGGAACTGTTCGTTTATTTCCAAATGTTACCTTATTTAATGTCTTTACATGTCCCCTCATTTGAATACAATTTGTTGTTTGTTAGTAAAACTTACTACCCAGTCTAATTGCCATGTTATTTGATGAGTGCATTTATGTGTGAAACCTTAAGAGTATAAATCATATTTTTCACACATTTTAGACAAGCTTACTTTGAAGTGTGTGTGTGTGTGTGTGTGTGTGTATATATATATATATATTTGTATTTGCAAGATAAATTTGATAAAATGGCGAATGTGGAGCTTAAAGGAATGAAAAGGAACATTTTGGAGGATGTTTAAAGGCCAGGGTCAATCTCTTCTTGTGGGTCCCCATTTGAGAGCTTGGATTAGAAGATATGAAGCCATTTTCAGAAGTACAAAATGAGGTTTTTAGTTTTAGTTTATTTTTGTTTTTCTTTTTCCTCCTCATGGATATTCCCTTTTACTTAGAATATTCTCTTTTACTGTTTAGTCTTGTATTGAAAATGTGAAGCATTTCCCTCGATTTTCACTGTATAAAAAGCCAAGCCCCACTCCTATCTAGATATACTGAAAATTACTTAAGCATTGCTTCCTTGGTAGAATCCCCTTAGTTGGCTTTTCAAGTGAAAATCCCTCTTTTGGATGTCTATATACCAGATTTTCACCTATGCAAATGTTTTGAAAGATATATGCACTTTTAAAAGAATCACTAGTGTTTCCAACAAGACATTCTTGGCATTTAACATCAGTTCCATAATTACTCAACCTATAGCAAGCAAGTATAAGATCCAAGGGGTTCTACTATAGCTTGTGTTATAGGCAATACTTATATTGGGCATGCTTTACTTAATTTTGGTGCAAGTGTGATTTTTTTGCTTTACCATGTTTATAAGCAAGTTACTAGGATTAAGAGAACTAAAAGCAACTAGAACTACTCTTTAGTTGGCAAATATGTTAGTTAACCTTCCTAAAAGGATGGTTGAGGATGTTTTACTTAAGGTGAGAGAATTTATTTTTCTAGTTGATTTCATTTTATTAGATATTATACCTTTTTCAATTAATGATGAAATCCCAATAATTTTAAAAAGACCATTTTTGGCTACTACCGATGCATTAATTAATTGTCGGAATGACCTCTTACAGTTGTCTTTTGGAAATCAAACTGTGGAGTTCAATAGTGTGGAAATAATTGAATCCTTAGGTAATCAATGTGACCCCTAAGCATCCTATTTATAATAATGTGAAATATAGAAAGTTACATAATTACTCTCACTAACCAACTGAATAATTAGTAACTACCACAACTTATAATTAAACCAACCCACAAATAAACCGAACCAACCAACAAATATGTTCAGGACAGGGAAGCAACTACACATGGAAGAAGAAATCAATATATTTGAGGATTTTTTAGATTTTTCGAATGATCTAGTTTCTAATTTTGATATTGATTTTGATTTTGAATTTCAAGAACGTATGAATATGTTGGATCATGATAGTGAAACTTTCTTTTCTGAAATCTTAAGTCTTCACACACATCTTTGAAGCCTATTAGACTCCTATCCATATCCATTCCTAAGCCATTAATCATTGAACCCCCTAAGCTAGAATTGAAAGAGTTTCCTTCGAATTTGAAGTATGCTTTCTTGGGAGAAGATAATATTCTTCTTGTCATTATTGCCTCTGTTTTAAATTTTGATTAAGAGGAAGAGTTGATCACATTGTTGAAAGATAATAAAAAAATATTAGGTTGGTCTATGATTGACATCAAAGGTATAAGCCCTTTTATTGTACAACATCATATTCACCTTATAGAAGATGCCAAACCTTTTAGGAACCTCAACATATGATGAGTATTTTCTTAGACATGGTGAAGGTTTATTTAAGGTTTTTGGGGATGATTTTTCTATTCATGATTTCTTTTATTTGGAGTGCCTTCCCCATCTTAAATTGAAATTGGAGATTTCTACAGAAAAGATTAAAGCTTTCTATGATAAATATATTCTTAAGAAATGTATACCCTCCTATTTGTCTTTGTTTTTTTTTCTTTTCATGCATGCATTAAGGACATTGCATTAATTAAGTATGGGGGAAGCTTAAGCTTCTTTGTAAATTTTGATTTTGGCTTTTGATGAGTATATATACCTTTTCTATTGTTATGATGTGTGAAAAAAAAAAAGAGTTTTATTTTGGTACTCATCAAAAACACATAAAAACCCTATTGTGAGGAAGGTAACTTGTATGTATCTTGAGATGAGCGTTCCATAGAAAAATAAGAGGTCCTACAATTAAGGTGTTAGACCATCTATGGGTTGTTCTTTGGTTAAGAGTTGAGATCAATTTTTGTATGGCATGAAAAAAAACCCAAAAAAAAAAAAAAAAAAGTAGAAAGCAAAGATTGAATTCCTTGGAATTGGAAAGGGCACTTTGACTCAAGAATCATGGAGGGAGATGGAAAGAAAGAACTTTAGCATCACCGTCTATGTGAGTATATGCACAAAAGTGAAGCTACAAAATAACTTGGGATTCTGGTGTTTGTTCTACCATGTTATACAAGTCAACCGTAGTGGAGTAGAGTGGAGTTGACTACTCTAAAGAAAAAAATGATATACAAACGGGGGGAAAAAGGAAAAAGAAAGAAGAAGAAAGAAAAGAAATCAGTGTCAATAATGTCTTGGTGAAAATGTTTGATTAAAAATACTTCAAAGCCTTAGTCCTTGATCCCCTTTACCTTATGAGTGGGTTTGCTTAAGGGAGAGGTGTATTTGAAATTTATAAGGTGAGTCTCTTTTTGAGATATATGCTTGGATTCAAGAGTTAATATGGGGTAATAAAGTTCAAGTGTGGGGGCGGGGGTTTTAAATCAAGTGTGAGAATAATTTTCATAGTTATGGATTGTGTATGTGTGTTTTTTTTTTATTGTCGTAGTTAGAACTAAACATTGTTTATTTTGAGCTAAATTAGAATTTTGGGTGTATATTCACTGCAAACACCCACAAGACAAAACTCATCCTCTAGGGGTATCCTAGTAGACTAAAGGCTTGTTGCAGATGCTAAGTGCAACCATGATTCCTACGAAAGTGAGTTAGGATTTTATTTTCTTACATTAGTTTCTTTCTTTCACTTGTTTGTTTCTTTATTTTCACTTTAGGACAAGCATAGTTCTAGTGTGGGAAATCTGATGAGCGCATTTATGCGCGAAATCTTTGATCATGAATCAAACATTTTTACACATTTTAGACAAGTTTCCTTGAAGTATTTTCGTGTTTTTATATTTGCTAGGTAAATCTAACAAAAGGCCAAATGTGGAGCTAAAAGGCATGAAAAAGAATGTTTTGGAGGATGTCTAAAGGCCATAATCAATCTCTTCTTGTGGGTCCCCATTTGGGAGCCTGGATTAGAATATATGAAACCATTTTCAAAAGGACAAAATGGGATTTTTATTTTTAGTTTATTATTTTTAATTTTCTTTTGCCTTCCTCATGTACATTCCCTTTTACTTAGAATATTCTCTTTTATTGTTTAGTCTAACATTGAAAATGTATAGCATTTTTGTCGATCTTTTACCTTATAAAAATCCAAGCCCCACTCCCCTCTAGATATACTGAAAATTACTTAAGCTCTTCTTCCTCGGTAGAATCTCTTCAGTTGGTTCTTTAAGGGAACCGGTTACCTTTAGTATACTTTTATTATTCAAGTAAGCCTCTTTCTTTTCCTTACATTTTTTATTTAGTTCAATTTTTCTTTTCGAGTAGATAGAAATTTTCTTTATGCGTTATAGTTTATCTTTTTATTGAATAAATTAGAGTTGTTATTTTCAATTCTCGCCATTTTCATCTCCTTTTTCTCTTGCAAAACTTTTTTCTCTTAGGATTCCAATCCTAGTGAGAAGGGTTGGAGTAGTTAGATCGGGCTAAGTGTAGTAAAATTTTGTTTATTCAAGAGCAATGCACATTTTGCATCAATTGAAAGAATGAGATCGCATACTTCCTCCTTGCGATTGACCTGTTTGCTGCACGATCCATGCGCTTGCGGATATTCATATTTAGTTAACAACATTATTTTTCTTCGTGATTGTTGCCTTTTTCAAGACCGACAGAAGAAGACGACATTTGTGACAGGTAAAAGACACAATTGTCTTTATCTTCTAGAATCATCCATTCCCGTGGCTTTTGTGACTCCTCCTGTTTCCCATTTTGATATTTGGCATTGGCACCTTGGTCACTTCGCTTTTTTCATTTTTCCTAAATTCAAGAATTTAGATACTGCTGTATGTTTTTCTAATAAATGCACTTGCACCATGTGCCCACTAGCAAAACTAACCTACTTACCATTTTCCTCTATTATGATCTCTACTAAACCATGCTATGAATTGGTGCATTTAGATAATTGGGGTCCTTATAATACCTAGTTGCTTTCTGGGGCTTGATATTTCCTAACTATATAATGTACGATTACTCACGTGGTATATGGGTTTATTTAATGGCTTATAAGTCTAAAGCTAATTCCTTAATTCATTATTTTTTTTCACCTTTGTTCAAACTCAGTTTAATGCCTCAGTTCGTCAAATTCACCCTAATAATGCATGTGAGTATTTTTTTTAATAGGGATACCTCACTCTTTTTTTGTTTCTTAGGTGTGGTTCATCAATCTAGCTATATTGACACTCCACAACAAAATGCTGTTGTGGAGCTAAAGCAGTACCACCGTCTAAATATTGCTAAAGCCCTTCATTTCAAAGCAAATTTACATTTTCAACTTTGGAGTGGATGCGTTCTCATTGCTACCGACCTAATTAACCACTTACCAGCACCTGCACTCCAAGACAAAATTCCTTATGAAATCATTTTCAACCAAAAACCTACATTCTCTCACCTCAAAGTCTTCGGATGCCTCTGTTTTGGTCGAAATATAAACACCAACCATAAATATGATCGACGTGCTTCTCCTAGCATTTTTGTTGGGAATCCTTTTGCACAAAAGGGTTTCTAAATTTATGAACTTTCCTGAAAAAGCATCTATATTTTTTGTGATGATGTATTTTATGAAACCATGTCCCCTACCAATTATATTCATCACCTATAACCTCCCCATCTAATGTTTTTCCTTTACCCGCCCTTTTGAAATTTACTATGATACATATCCTCTTCCTCCAGCACAAACCTCCACTCCCACCCTCAGATCTTGCCATTGACTCCACTCATAGTGAGTATATCTCCACCAATGACTTCTACCAATTCTCAAATTCCTCCTTCCACATGCCCCTCATACACTCATCACAAACTAAGTAATTGAAAAGATTACTATTTGCCTTTTTGCCTAAGCAAATTCGTCTTCAACTGTTGGCCGAGGTACGCATTATCCCCTTGCATGTTCCTTAAGACCTTCATATGATATTTATTGACCTAGAAAAAGCTTATGATAGAGTCCCTAGAGCGTTAATTTGGCAAGTATTAGAGAAAAGAAGTGTTGCAAGTAAATATGTAGATATAGTTAAGGATATGTATGATGGTTTGGGGACTAGTGTTAGAACAGTGGGGGGATAAAGTAATGAATTCCCGATAACAGTTGGGCTATATCAATGGTCGACTTTAAGCCCATATCTATTTACATTGGTAATGGATGAATTAACCAAAGACATTCAAGATGAGGTCCCTTGGTGTATGGTTTTTGCGGATGATATTGTGTTGATTGATAAGACCCAAGTGGGGATTAATACCAAATTAGAATCATGGAGAGTAGCTTTGGAATCAAAAGGCTTTAAACTTAGTAGATCGAAGACAGAATATCTAGTTTGTAACTTTAATCATGATCGGGCAGATGATGAGGTGGTGATACTTGATGATAAAGAGATTCCTCAAAGTGATTGTTTTAGGTACCTAGGTTCAATCATAAGTAAAAGAGGTGATTTAGAGGATGAGGTTTCCCAAAGAATTAAAATAGGGTGGATGAAGTGGAGAGGTGCGTCCGGGGTCTTATGTGATCGGCGTATTCCATTAAAGCTTAAAGGAAAATTTTATAGGACTGTTGTTCGACTAGCTATGATGTACGGTGCAGAGTGTTGGGCTGTTAAAAAGAATTATATAGATAAACTTAGTGTAACAAAAATAAGGATTCTAAGATGGATGAGTGGCAAAATTAGGATGGATAAGATAAGAAATGATCATATTAGAGTTGGTCTGGGAGTTGCTCCCATAAGTGATAAGCTTCGAGAAAGTCGTTTGAGGTGGCACGACCACATTCAACGGAGACCTATAAATGCCCCCATACGGAGAAGTGATATAATCCATATTGAAGGAACTAAAAGAGTTAGGGGTAGACCTAAGATAACCTTAAGAGAAGTGGTGAGAAAGGATATGTATAGCTTAGGCCTTGTTTTTAGCATGGCCTCAACAGGAACTGACTGGAGGGCAAGAATCCATGTAGCCGACCCCATTTAGTTGGGACAAGGCTTATTGTTTGTTGTTGTTGTTGTTGTTTTCTCACTACTAAGCTTACTAGTTTTGCCCAAGCCATGAAACATAATGAGTGGTGTGATGCTATGCGGAATGAGATTCTTGCTCTACTTTGCAACAATACTTTGTCCCTTGTTCCATACCCCCTGGCAAGAAGGTATTAGATATTTAGATCCAAGTGGGTTTTCAAAAGCAAAGGATGGGGTTGATGGTTCTATTGAGCGATGAGAATTGTTTGGTTGTTGAGGGATTTAAAGAGATTGGGGGCATTAATTACCATGATACATTTGCCCTTGTCGCGTAACTTGTTTTTGTATGTGTTCTCCTTATCATTACAGTAGCTCATGTATGGCAAATTCATTAATTAGATGTCAATAATGCATTTTTGCATGAGGATCTTCTTGAGGAAGTATACATGACACCACCACATGGATATTATTGAAAGGGGGAAATAGTGTTTGCAATTTGCAGAAGTCGTTTTATGGACTCAAATAAGCATCTTGCAGTTGGTGTTCCAAGATAAGTTACCAACTGCCCTACTTGGTTTTGGTTTCACTCAATCTCAAGTTGATCACTCTCCTTCATTGTTCTTCATCAATAGTTTGCTTCAGTTTACATTCTAGTCTACGTTGACGACATTGTTATAATAGGTTTTGATGCTACTTTACTCCAGGATATTAAAACTCACATTAATGAGCAATTTCATACCAAAGATATTGGACTTTGAAATGCTTTCTTGGCATAGAAGTTGCACGTTCTCATCTACGTCTTTACCTTTCCCAAAGAAAGTATACTTTTAATATTCTCAATGATTGTGGCATGACCGACTCTCAACCCAAAGATTTTCCGATGGAATAAAGTCTAAAGTGTTCCAATTCCACAAGCACCATTCTCTTTGATCCATTACCTATTGTCACTTGGTTGGTGGCTTAATTTACCTCACTGTCATTATACCTGACATTGTCCACACTGTTAACATATCAACGTAGTTTATGCATTAGCCAAGACAACCACATAAGCATGATGCACTCATTTATTGAGGTAATTAAAAGGTACTCCTGGCCAACACATCTTTCTTCATGCCCAACTGGATCTACATTTGCAGGTTTTTTGTGACTTTGAGTCTTTGATTTGCCCTATGACTTGATGTTCCACAATGGGCTATTACATTCTTCTTGGTTCTAGTTCGATTTCTTGGAAAACAAAGAAGCAATCTACTATATCTTGCTCATTTGTTGAAGCTGAGCATAGAGCCATGGCAATTGCCACTTGTTAAATCATGTGGCTTTCATAGGAATTATGGGACCTTGGTTTACCATTAAAAAGGCCCATCCTCCTATATTTGTCATAATGAGGCGGTCCTTCGCATTTTTGCCAATCCAACTTTCTATGAATGCACTAAGCACATTGAGATAAGATGTTATGTCTTTCATGATAAAATACAACAAGGTTTGATTGAAACTGCAAAAATTACTTGTGCTGATCAACTCACAAATTTGTTTATCAAGTCCCTTGGTTGTGATCAATTTCAAACTCAACGTTTAAAATTCAAGTTGGGCATTCATGATTTGGATGCTCCACCTTGGGGGGGGGGGGGGAGGGATTATTAGTTGTATTTCTTTTTTTGGGGTCAAGCGTATTAATTGTAGTTACCGTTGATCAAATATGGATCAACATGTTCACCATATATTCAGTTTTTCATATTAGTTAACTCATATCTTGTATCCTTTTTTCTATTCTCTGTAAAAATGTTACATTCAGATTCTGGGTAAGTTAGCATAATTTTGGGAATTAGTTGTTAACGTATTATTCTCTCTTAATCTCATATTTTCTCTTTGAAGTCTCTCGAACTCTCTCTCTCTCTCTCTCTCTCTTGTTCTATCCTCTTTTATCTCTCTAATTTGAGAATATAAAATAAAATTTCTGAACAATACCAAAAGGAGAAGTATATTTGGATCAAAGTAGAAAGAGAGAGATGTTGAAGAGAGAGAAAATATAAACTTGCTATTGTTGTGGGATGATGGGTTGTTTAGTTAAGTTAATAGAATATTTAAAAATAAATAAAATTTTTTTTTGTTTTTTTCATTTTAGTAGAATTAATGATGGTTTAACACCAGTAAGTTTATTTATGTCAATCTTGCTTAAAAGAATGATCGTATTTCTGAAAATGACACTTGTCGAGGATCCTGACTTTGCCTTGAGGGGGAGTATTAAATGTATTTTTTTTGGGGGTCAAGATTATTAGTTGTAGTTACCGTTAATCAAATATGCTCACCATATATTCGGTTTTTTCATATTAGTCAATTCATATCTTGTATCCTTTTTTATATTCTCTATAAAAACGTTAGAATCAAATTTCGGGTAAGCTAGCATAATTCTAAGAATTAGCTGTTGACCTCTTATTCTCTTGCTTTGTGTGTGTTATATATGTATATTCATTTCATTATTCAATGTCATTCATTCCATGTCATTCAAAGGAAATGTTAACAAGTTCCATTCTTTATTTGGCACAATTCCCAAGTGGTTCTTTATAACTTGATTTATTTATTTATATTTTATATTATGTATAATGACCTTTTCTTCTTGAATTGTATAGATTTGAAGGAGACATGATAAAACAAATTGTTAAAGAAGTTTATGATAAATTGAACAAGAGACCCTTCAATCAAAATAACAGCCTAGTTGGAGCCGAATCTCACATAAGAGAAGTATTGAAACTTTTAGACATTGAATCTAATGACAGAAAAATTATCGGGATCCATGGCCTTGGAGGCATTGGAAAGACAACGATTGCTAAGGCTGTATGTAATGAAATCTTCAACCACTTTGAAGGGTGTAGTTTTATTGCAAATGTTCGAAAAGCTGCTCAACAACATAATGGACTTGTCATTTTGCAAAACCAACTTTTATGTGATACCTTGAAGTATGAAGGTAGAGATATTACTAGTGTGGATGATGGGACTAATGTGATCCAACAAAGGTTATGTTCCAAAAAAGTCCTTATTGTCATAGATGATGTGGATAAAGAAGATCAAGTAAAATATTTTGTTGGGGACCGTAGATGGTTTGGTGTAGGAAGCAAAATCATTATCACAACCAGAGATAAGCATATTTTAGACTTTTGGGAATCAGATGGAATTTATGAGCCACCACTAATGGATTCGGATGATTCTCTTCAACTTTTTAGCCATCACGCATTCAAAAGCCACCAACCTTCAGATGATTATTTGGATTTGTCAAAAGCCATGGTAGAAACTACTGGAAGACTTCCCTTGGCACTTCAAGTTATAGGTTCATCTTTATGTTCAAAGAGAAAACCAATGTGGGAAGACATGCTAAAGAAGCTGCAGAAAGTTCCAAATAATGATATCATGGAGAGGTTGAGAATAAGTTTTGATGGATTAGATGATGAGGAGAAACAAATATTTCTTGATATTGCCTGTTTTTTCATTGGCATGTATAAGGATACTGTTTGTTACATGTGGGAAGGTTGTGGCTTTCGTCCTTTAGTAGGACTTGATTCTCTTTGTGAAAAGTCTTTGGTAACGATTGGTGAAGGAGGTTTGCTAGAGATGCATGATATGCTTCGGGATCTTGGAAGGAGTATTATTTATCAAGAGAATGCCATTGAGCTAGGGAGGCGTACACGAATATGGTCTCAAGAGGATGTCTTGGATGTATTGCACACACAAGTGGTAGGTACCGGATAAACTTTTGGTTGTTTTTCTTTGACAACCTTGTGAATTAAGTTTTTGATGAATTTTCTTGATTTAGTACAAGAGCATTAGATGGACACTTAATTAAGTTTTTGTCTCTCTCTCTCTCTCTCTCTTCCTTTTTTTGGGTATATGTGCAGGGAACAAGTAGTGTCAGAGGATTCAAAGTTGATTTTAGACATATATTAGAGAATGAAGGCTTGACAAGCGAAGGATTTGTTGGAATGACACGTTTAAGGTTACTCCAGATTGATTATGCAAAATTCTCTTGGAACTTCACCCATTCTTTTTCAGAATTGAGATGGCTTAGTTGGAAAGGATGTCCTAACCAATTCACTCAAACTACTTTTTGTCCGCGTAAATTGGCGGTTCTTGATCTATCTTATAGTAATATCACAGCTGATTGGATGGGTTGGAACTACATCAAGGTCTTGCAGAAACTTCTCTCTTGTATTTGTTTTGTTAATATCAAAGTCTTTAAAAAAGAATATTCTCAAGTTATTTAGAGAAGTTAATATGATTTTTTTTTTAAATTTTTTTGCAGATGGCAAAAAATTTAAAGGTTCTAGATTTGTCATGTTGTCACCGACTATCTAAGACTCCTGATCTTTCCGCAAATCAGTTTTTGGAGGTATTGTGTCTTGAATATTGTGAGAATCTGGTTGAGATTGATGCATCCATTTGTTGTCTCACAAAGTTATTCTCATTAAACATTGGTGGGTGCAAGAAACTAAAGGATGTACCAAGTCAAATCAATAAGTTGACTGATCTCCAATATCTCAATTTAACTGGCACAACAATGGTAATGTTTGCAGAGAATTTAGGTTGTATGACATCACCGATAGACCTTGAATTGGGGTTTTGGTTGGAAGAGAGTACAATTGAACTCTCGGTTAAAATTTCTCAGGTAACTGCTATGAAAAGCCTTCGTTTATTCTCTTGCACTAGTTCTTCGAGCATCCCATGTCTTCCCCCATGCCTTACCAGCCTTGAAATTGATTTCTGCAAAGCATTTCAGAGTATCTCAGGTCTTCCCTCAAGTTTGACCAGCCTAAGGCTCCGAGAGTGCAACTCAGTGGTAAGAGTATCAAGTACATCAAGAGGCTTGAGAAATTTAAAGACATTTGATCTTGATGACTGTGAAAGCCTAGAAGAAATTGAAGGTTTTGATGACAAATTGGACTCCCTGGAGCACTTGAGCATTGAACTGTGCAAATCATTGCAAAAATTACCAAATCTGAGGGGCTCGATATATCTAAGGACTTTGCTGGTTTCCAGCAACAACTTCATATCTGATTTTGAAGGCGAGGGATTAGACTCTTTGGAGGAGTTGGAAATAAAAAACTGCAAATCACTAAGAAGAATACCTTATCTACAAGATTCGAAAAGGCTGAGGGAACTAAGAATCATAAATTGTCCTCAAGTGTTAAAGATTGAGTGCCTTGGGGACTATGAATCATTACAAGATTTGCACATCTGTAATTGCCGCCGTTGGATGGAAGGATTACCAAATCTTTCGAACTTACAGAAGTTGAGGAGTATAAATATTTATAATCTGATTAACTTAACCGAAATTCCAGGCCTTGATAGATTGGGATCCTTGCAAAGATTGAGAATAGAAGAATGCAAGGATCTATCAGAGATTAATGGCATCAATGGATTGGAGAACTTCGAGGGATTGAATATCATTTGCTGTAAAGCCTTGGAAAAATTACCTGATTTGTCAAACTTCAAGAAGTTAAAGCATTTATTGATTGAAGGTCACGCGAATCTGGATGAGTTTGAGGAATTGAATATCAGTCATTGTGAATTCTTAGAGGATCTGAAGATTAGTAGATTCAGTCACTTGAAAAGATTACCCGTTCTATCTCTCTTTAAAAATTTGAGTGATCTTCATATTGAAGGCTGCAACAATCTAAAGGAGGTTCTCTGTGTTGGTGAATTGAAATCCTTATTTGATTTGCATGTGAGTGGCTGTGATTCCTTAAGAAGATTACCGGATTTGTCGAATCTGAGAAAGTTCAAGAAGCTACATATTGAAGGTTGTAAGATTCTAACCAGGATTCATGGAGTTGATAGATTGGAGTCCTTACAGCGTTTGCATATAAGTGGCTGCGAGTCCTTAGAAAGCTTACCAGATTTGTCAAATTTGAAAGGGTTGGAGTGGCTACATATTGAAGGTTGTAAGATGCTATCCGAGATTCACGGAGTTGATAGATTGGAGTCCTTACAGAATTTGCGTATTAGTGGTTGTCAGTCCTTAGAAAGCTTACAGGATTTGTCAAATTTGGAAAGGTTGGAGTGGCTACATATTAAAGGTTGTAAGATTCTATCCAAGATTCATGGAGTTGACAAATTGAGGTTCTTAAAGAGTTTGCATATTAGTGGCTGTAAGTCCTTAGAAAGCTTACCGGATTTGTCAAATTTGGAAAGGTTGAAGTGGCTACATATTAAAGGTTGTAAGATTCTATCCGAGATTCACGGAGTTGACAGATTGGGATTCTTAAAGAGTTTTTATATAAGTGGCTGTGAGTCCTTAGAAAGCTTATCGGATTTGTCAAATTTGAAAATGTTGGCTGAGCTGCGTATTGAAAGTTGTAAGATTCTATCCAAATTTCATGGAGTTGATGGATTGGGATTCTTGCTAGATTTGGAAATTGTTAAATGTGAGTCCTTAACAATATTACCGGATCTGTGTAGCCTTGAAAGGTTGCGATCTCTAAATATTAGAGACTGTAGGAATCTTACCAAGATTCAGGGTTTTGACACATTGGAATCTTTGAGATATCTGAATATAATTGGGTGTGAATCCTTGGGAATATCACCTTATCTGTCAAAGTTGAAAGGGTTGATGACATTAAGTATTGACGGCTCTAAGTATCTTACCATTATTCAAAGTGTTGACACATTGGAATCCTTGAGGCGTTTGAACATAATTGGGAATGACTCCTTGGAAATATTTCCCGATCTGTCAAACAAGAAAAAGTTGACTGAATTAAGTATTGAAGGCTATAAGAATATTTCCGAGATTCAGGGAGTTGACACATTGGAATCCTTGACATATTTGAGCTTAACTGGGTGTGAGTCCTTGGAAATATCACCTGAACTTTCTAAATTGAAAAACTTAGAGATACTGATTGCCAAGGACTGTAGGAAGCCGACTGCCATTCAAGCTGGTAATAATCCATTGGGACATTTGATGGAATTGGACATTAGGGGGTGTATATCCTTGGAAGAATTACCAAATTGTGTAAAGTCAGACGAATTGAAGAAACTAAATGGTGTGCCCTGCACAGAACTAACTTATATTGATCGAATAAAACTCTTGATTGATGGTGGGTGCTCAAAGTTCCAACTGGCTTTGTTATGACAAATTTATTCAAGGTACTTTTGCCTCTATCTCAACAAAATCTGACTTCTGCATTTAAATTGATTTGTGAATTCTGTAGATTTTTTCCCCCATTCTTGAGAATCGATTCTAAGACCTAAACAAGTTCTTCTGTGAAAAACCATTGTAGAGAAGCACATGTTACCATTCCGTGAATGGCATTGCCATTATTTCTTTTTTGGTTGTTCAGACTTCAAACTGGCTAATGAATTTTGATCTTCTAATTGCAAACTTGTTTTTCTTTCCTTTAGCATTCTGGCTTCTATGAAGGTTTTGGCCCTTGAGTAACTGATACTAATGCAGTTATACATGGTTTCCACATCTTATTTCACTAGAATTATGGATAGAACAAGGAGGCAACTTCCCAAGGTAGGATTTTTGAAAACCTAAGATGGCAAAGTTCTCTAGTCAAGGCAAGTTAAATTAGAGTTATCAGTCTCTTTATTAGTTAAACTGGACTTTTTTCTTTTCCAGTTTTGCTTTCTTATCCTTTAAGTGCAAAGCATATGGGAGAATATATTTCTCTAAGTGAAATACCTAGGTTTTCTGTGCAAATTTAGGTCGGTTAAACTTGGGAAGCATATGGGCTAAGCCAAGACCTTGTCGTGCAGAGTGTAACAGATCTTAAAAACCATTGATAACTTATCTATCTAAAGTACATCTGTGGATGAGTCGATGAGATGTCCTTTTACTCCTCTTGTCAGCATAGGGTTTTTGTTGCTTTGTCCTGAAAATACAGTAGTTTAAAGCAGACAACACTAAAATAAGAAGCAAAAAATGGTGAATGGGAGTGATTGCCCCTAAGTTTTCTTCCCATACCACTAGCCGCTTCCATTTTGGGGTATTTCAGATTTAGCATATCATCCTTTGCTTCAACCTTCTGGCCCTTGGAGTGGTCTTGAGAGGAGTGATTAGCTTTGACATTTAGGATCTCCTCCATTGTAGTTAATGGTCAAAGAGACATTGACATTGGCAATGAACATCTCTGATTTATATCTTTACATGTTAAATTAGTAAAGCAATTAGGAATGAAGTCCAAAATACTCTGGTTATTGATCTGAGTCTGCATCTCTTATGATTGATTTTCTTCTTTTTTTCAGCTTAATGAATTTGGAATTTAGTTCAATGATATGTACTTTTCCAGACTTACTCTCTGTTTTTAGTATGACTGGTAGACACATTTTCAACCACTTCAATAGGATGATAGTTATGACAGGTGTTTTTGGCAGGAATTATATGGGAGCTCAAGTAGAAAATCTCTTGCCTTTCTGTGGAAGATTTGGAGCCGAAGAGGCAAAAGGTTTTATAAACAGTCCTGAACTGATTAAAGAAAGAATGACAATAAAATTTTCATAAAGTTGCTGAGCATGTGTTACATTTTGCAGGGAAATCTACTGTTATCAACATTACCAGTTAGTTTGAGTTTTCTCCTCTACCTGTCTTTTTGCAAGATCATGCTTTTCTCATTGTTCAAATGAACAAATATAAAAGGTAGACTCTTCTCAAAACAATTTACTAATTTTTCATTCATAAAGTTGCCAAGCATATGTTACATTTTGCAGGGAAATCTACTGTTATCTACATTACCAGTTAGTTTTCTCCTTTACCTATCTTTTGCAAGATCCTGCTTTTCTCATTGTTCAAATGAACAACTGTAAAAGGTAGACTCTTCTCAACACAATTTACTAATTTTTTGCCAATAAAGAAAAAGAAATCAGTTTGAGATTATGGACTCAAATGAGAAGTGAACTTCCTTAATGTTCATGTAGGTTTTGAATCAACTGCCAGGGGAAATAAGAATTGAGAAAGCACTTGGAGTTGGAGTAAGCCTGGAGGACTTTATCTAGCAAAAATGCACGATAAGACGAAGGTAGTTTCGGGTGGCTGAATTCAAGGAAGAAATGACAAAAGAAAGAAAGAAAAAAATGATGAGTTGCTGGATGAAGAAATGAAATGAATGAAACGTTGTCCAAAAAGAAGAAACTACATGAACCAGGACATGGAAGAAAACTGCAAACACTTTTTAGTAGTATGGCGTATGCAATCATAATTTAATAGATTTACACTGCTCATGATTAATAACTCACTGTATACAATTTTTTTTGTTATGATTAACACCATTAATTTTATATCTCTAAGATTACTATTGCAATTTTTGTCTAACTAATTGTGATTGATGCTTCATTTAACCAACAGGTTATTGAAGTGGCTGCACAAGTTTTCTAAGACTCACCTCCCTTATTTTAGGTAATACTTTTCTCCAAATTTCACTAGTCTCTCCCTCCCCCCTGGTGGCATTCAATTGGATGTGATGGATCCGTTGGAGCAGTCCCACAGTTTCATTAATGTGGTTCAGAGAAATCAAACAATTATTGATTTCTTGTTGTACATTATGTTCATTTCAAACAATATGGTTCCAGATTTGAGACCCTAATTGGGTAGAAGACACTAGTTTTCCATGTTATATAATTGTTCTTATATATTGACTTCCATTCATCAGGTTGATCGCGTGTAGGCCTCTGTTTCAGTTTCTACATTTCAGTAGCTAATAAGAGTCGGGGTTTGTAGTAGCAAATATGAATGGAAAGGCATTTTTTTGGTCTGTGGCTTCAAGGGATGATGGAGCAGAGTACGCTTGAACAACGTCTTGTGCTCACATTTGATAGCTATCTGTAATGCTGTTGGATGAAATTTTCATTTTCTACATAAATACATTATCATTACTTTGCAAAAATCATTGTTACATTGCAAGGACACTACCTGGGGAATATATTCAGCTTAAAAGCTGCTCACTCAAGGCCTCACTCTCAGCTTTTCTTTCAGCAAAGGTTAAATTATACACCATGGATATGATTTTGATGAATTATTGAGGCTACTGTAACTCTGTTCAAGCTTTGAATTTCACATTTTTGAGTTATCAAAATCTGTTAAAAAGACTAATTTTCTAAGGTCCCTAAACATAAAGCCAAAGGATACTTGGTTCCCAATGCATGTGATCCATGATTTTTCGGTTTGCATAAACTTGACTTTTGTTACATTTAACAATAATTGACTAATTTGGTTTGTGAATTTAGGTGTATGGCACTCTGGGGGAAGTTGTCTTTTGTAAGGAATGACGAGGTGGTTTGATTTCCAAGACCAGTAATAGCCTTAGCTCATATGTTGGGCAATCCATCTTTTTTGGTCTTCTTATAAGGCTATTCTGATTACTGGGAAAGCAGTGGACACAGGGAAGATTCTAAAGGGTAAGTGGTAAGGTTGGTAAGATTGAGAGTAACTTGGGCTTTAGTTCCTTTGTAGTGCAAGTAAAAAAAAAAAAAAAGGGGGGGGGGGGGGGATCTATTTTTCAGGGCTAGATGATCATGGTTCTGATTCCAAGCACAACTTTTGATGGTGATTGTTATCACTAACTCATGGCCATCTTTATCACACCATGACAACTGAGAGCTGTTGTATATAGCCTGCGTTGATATATGCCTCCTCTTCCATGCTCTCATCTTCTTTACATGCAGGTACTTTTTCTTTTTTCTTTTACTTTATTTTCTTTTTCAAAACTTTTAGAAGAACCCATAGCCCTGTCTCCCTCTAAGCCCAACCCTCTTTGCATCCTTTTCTGTAAGACTTATTCACAAGTCAAGAGAGATGATGCTCTGTTGGCACTTGGTTTTCCTAATGATGGAAATCTTATTTCCTCTGCTTATAATGCTTGTTATGGCTAACAAATTTGAAGTTTCTTGTACCAGTTTTCTTGGATATGGTGTGGTCATCTGGAATCATAGATTCCATTGATGCCATCAGGGTCTCTATTGGCATTGGCTATTATTCAATCATGCATTTTATTGGTAAGCCTTCAACCGAGCAAGATCAAGAACAAGTATGTGTTGATGGTTGCACCTATCATTTGGTGGTTTTGATTAACAGAATAAATAAGGTTTCTTTTGTGCTCTTATTCATGCGTGTTTACAGGTCTGATGCTTTCTAGGCTCTGTTCAAAAGCTGTTTAACTGGTTCACGTCTGTTTTGATTATCACTTCTTACTGTATTTGATACTCAAGAAATAAAAAACTGTTTAATCAATCGAAGGTAACTCCTGCTACTATACTTTTCGACAGTTTTTATATTCTGCCTCTTAGTCTTGGTGAAAACCATCTAGGGTTGACAGGTTACCAAGCATCCCTGTACCACTTAATATTTTTTAAAAGATTACGCAGTTAAAAGTTGAATAATAAACATATTAAAAATTGCAAGAATTTAAATGAGATTGTTGGTGTTGAACAAATTGGAATCCTTTGTCATCTTTTTAGGTAAAAGATCAATGGTATTAAAAGATTAAAAATATGTTATAGGAAATGTTCAATTACTGCCATCAGCAACCACAAAACAAACACAAAAAACCCAGGTAGGAAACCTGAGCCTAGGCAAGCCCAATGCATCTTTTTCTGATTCTATCAACTGAGCTCCTTTGCCACCTCAAAACCCCCCATAACAGCTTCAACTTCAGCATGAAAGCCGGTTTGCAAACCAATAAAGAGGTATAACACTGCACAATGTGTGCATTTCCATCTCTGAATACACCAGCGGAACCTGCACTTCCCAGATTACCTCTTGAGTTTCCATCTTGTCAATCTTGATCCACCTAGCAAAGTTTTCATCAGTAGGGAGCTCTTCAGGTCTCCTCATATTATCCGGATGCACCACCAGCCCAAGAGAATGAGTGAACATGAGACCATGTACAGGCAGTGGTCTCCCCTTTTAACAACAAACTACCACCCTTTATTTCATTTACCCAGTCTTGAGCACCCAACTACTCTCGCCCATTTTTTCCCTCATGCTGTCAATTATTTTGTTGTAACCAAACATAATAGGAAACAAGAATGAAACCTCTAAGCCAAACACTATCAGAGAGGACTTCATATTCCTTGATTTCCACAAACCACATAGCCCATCAAATGAGATACCCAGAGAATATTAAAACCCATTCCAAACTTCTTGAGTGTTAAGGCACAACACAAAAACAGTTAGAAACTTCTCCCTCCTTATGGCATAAGAAGATATCCTTAATACAGTCCCTCTTTAATATTTAATGCAGCTTCTGCTAGGAAAAAGTCCAGCATGTTAATTTATAGAGCATTTCTCAATTCATTAATTCATGCATATTATGTGCTCATGGCCATTTTTTTTTTCTCCACTGTTGTCTATATGCATGTTGTACATACTTATTTATGAATGTTCAGGAACTTATGATCTACTTCACAAATCAAATTTGTGCCAATATTTGAAATCTCTATGTGTGCTACACAAACATCATAGGATATATCTTTGTAGTATGCTTTGAGAAAATTTAAGATTTGCAGCTCAAAGACTTTCTCCTTTTTTTTTTTTTGGGTTTTCGATTATTATGCACTTGCTAATTTTTCACCAAAAAGAGAGAAATGACATAAGGAAGCTTCCTTAATGTTCATATAGGTATCAACTGCTTGGAGAAATAAGAAATGACAAAGCACTTGGAGTTGAAGCCCAGAGAACTTTGTCTAACAAAAGTGCCCCGTAACGTGAAGTTGGAGACTGTCAAGTGGCCGAATTGAAGGAAGAAAGAAAAAGATGAAGAGTTGCAGAATAAAGAAACCAAATGAAGGAAGAGCTGTTCGAGGAAAGAAACTAGATGACGCAAGAGACCAAAGAAGGCTGCAGAAGCTTTTAACAGTATGCATGCACAATCACTGGGTTTAGTTAATTTTGTAGTGATGAACAACATTAATTTATGCATTTCTATTTGTGATTGACGCTTAACTTCACTAACAGATTAATGAAGTGACTGCACAAGTTGTCTTGTACTCATCTGTCTTATTTTTGTAGGTAAGCTTTTTCTTTTCTAAATTTTTACATTTGAGCAGTCCCACAGTTTCACAGATGTGGTTAAGAGATATATGATGGAGTCTTGTGTCTTCTTTCCTTCCTCTTCAGATTGAGCAATTATGGATTTGTGTTTCATTTGTTGCAAGTTACGTTCTTTGACGCACTGTGGTTTCAGACTTGAGACCCTAACAAGGTAGAACTTGAGGTAACATTAGTGTTAGGTGCTGTTAGGACCCTGGGAGTATGCCATGTGGAGGAGAGAATGGGATTATAACTACCAACTGCTGGTTGGTGGATGATAAAAGGGGGAAAATATGTGAGAAAGGCATCTGATGTTTTATGCAAGTTTTGGGCAGACTTTGGCTGAGCCGCTGAGGGCACCCTTAGGTGTAGGGGGTGACCGGCACCATCAAAATCAGGTCTTTCTTTAGTGTCTTGCTGTCATTCTTATTAAGTAATCCAGATATTAGTCCAGTAATTGAATCCTATTAGTATTCCTGCTGTTCGATACACGCATTCCTAGTAGTGCTATACTTTTGTTCTTATATTGACTTACGTTTGATTCCTCAGATTGGATTTGGGTAGGCCTCTCTTCCAGTTTCTACATTTCAGTATGCTGATAAAGACGGGATTGGTAGTAGCAAATAAGAATAGAAATGCTTCTACTCTGGCGTGTGGCTTCAGCGGATAATGGAGCAGAGCATGGTTGAACAACAATTTGTTCTCACATTTGATTCCCTCTAGATTGTATCTTGATAGCTATCCAAAATGTTGTTGGATGAAATTTTCATTTTCTCAATATTTCTTTTCATGAAAAATGGCTTGTGATTACTTTGCAAAATTCTTAGTTACAGAGCAAGGATACTACCAAGGAAATCTATTCAATTGTAGAGTTGCTCACCCATGGCCTGATTCTCAACTTTCCTTTCAGTGAAGGTTAAATTATACACCTTGGATATGATTTTGATGAATTATAGAGGCTATTGTAGCTCTGTTAAAGCTTTAGATTTCATATTTTTGAGCCATCAAAATTTGTTAGACTAATCCTTGTAAGGTATCTATGATAAATCCGAAGGGTACTTGATTCCCAATGCATTTGATCCATGATTTTCGGTTTGCATAAACATGACTGTGTTACATGTAATGATGAATGACTAATTTGTTTTGCAGTTTTTAGGTGTATGGCCGAACTTGGGAAGTCGTCTTTTATAAGGAATGATAAGGTGGTTTGAATAGCAAGACCAGCAAGAGCCTCAGCTAAAAAGGGACAGATTGTAAAAAAAGGTAAGTAATCAGGTTAGAGTAACTTGGGCTTTAGTCTCTTGATAGTGCAAGTAATAGTGGGAAATCTACTTTTTAGAGCTAGATGATCATGGTTTTGATTTCAAGCAACTGTTGTTTGTGATTGTTAACTAACTCATGGCCATTTGTAGCACACCATGACAATTGAGTTATTGTAAATAGCGTGCCTTGATATATGGCTTCTCTTCCGTGGTCTCTTCTTCTTTGCTTGTGGGTGCTTTTTCTTTTTGCTTTTACTAAATTTTCTTTACTGAAAACTTTGGGAAGAACTTATAGCCCTCTCCCTGTCCAAGGCCAATTCTCTTCACAAGTTAAGAGAGATGATGCTCTGGGGCACTTGATTTATTTATTTATTTTTATTCTTTATTTGTTTAACAATGGGAATTTTATTCCCTCTACTTATAATGTCGATTAGGGTTACAGGATTTGAAGTTTCTTGTAGATGTTTTCTGATATGGTATGGTCATCAGGGCTCACAGATTCCATCAACACCACTAGGATGTCAATTGGTGTTGGATATTGTTCCAACATGCATTTTATTGGGAAGCCTGCAACCAAGTGAGCAAGATCAAGAACGAGTAGGTGTTCCTGGTTGCACCTATTTTTTGGTGGTTTTCATTAGCAGAGTAAATAAGATATTTTTGTTCCTTGTTTCATGTGTTTTTACAGGTCTCCTGCTTTCTTGGCTCTGATCTGAGCTTTAGAATGGGTTCATCTATATATCTGGGACTCGAAATATAAAAACTGTTTAAACAATCAAACGTAAGTCCTGCTACTATACTTTCTACGGCTTTCTATTGGCCAAAAGCTCTGAATATTCTGCCCCCACTAGTCTTGGTGAAAACCCATCATGGAATGACTGGTCACCAAGCAGCCTTGTACTGAATATTTTTGTACCTCAATGGCCTGTAGTAGCTGACCCAACACTTACATTTGCAGGTTATGAGTCATTAGAGACTATTGGGTGGTATTTTTGTTCTGTGAAAGATGGCAGGTGCTTGAATCAAAAGACTGGTTTTGTTAATCAGGGAGATCTACTTGTGGCCATGGTAGCTGGCTTTTGGAAATGGTGTTTCAGGACCTTGACGTGGGAAGCTGATCTCTTATGATCCAAAGCCAAATGCCCAAACTTAGTGGATTTGCTACCAGAATCTAGATTACCGTGGCCTTATTATCCAAACTCCAGTTTATTTGTGGACAGTGACATCCTTTTGATGCTATGTTTTATTAGATGTGTTGTCTTGGCCTTATAACAAGGCAGCAAGCATGCCTGGTTGTATACCCAGAAGCTCCATGCAGTACCTACATTTCTTAATACAATTTATTTTGTTTTATCCAAAAAGAAAGTTGAGTAGAAGAGGGACACTGACTAGAATGGATGGAATTAGGGTGAAATTAAGTTGAAAAAATAGAACAACGAATAATGTTGCGAGTCCACTTGTGATTCCCACTGAAATCTCACAAGGCAGCCTCTTAAGAATCTGACCCTAGTGGTACTGCAATTTTCTCCCCACACAAAACTTTCATAGCAAAATCATGGATATGGCCTGTGGCCTTTTCACATTTTTCGGGGCTCACAAAACACCCAACTGATTTAGACTCCAAGACTAATTAAAAATATAGCTGATTGGAAAATTGGCAATGAGCAACATGAACAAAGTTTGGGAATGAACACTGATTCAGCTTGGATGCGATTATCATGGTATCTCAGATTCAGCACGTTCTAGTGGAGTTAAATGTGATTCTGGTTTTCTTTGTGGAGCTTGAATTGGAGTTGGGAGCGGGTTTGTGGAGCTATAACGTTTGGTTTCAAAATTCTGATGGCGAAAACAGATTGCTTGGTGTGAACTAAAGATAGCTCCAACTTTGCTATTGAGACTATGGCAGTTATTAACAACATTCTCCATCTCAAGAACTGATACGTATAAGTACCCAATTTAGCAGCTGAAATTAAAATGGATTCTATTGAGTTTGGAGACCCTAAAGTCAAACCCATCTAGCATATATCTAGCCGTAGAGTTAAACCCATTATACACACCCACTTACTCTTCTTCTTCTTCTTCTTCTTCTTCTTCTTCTTCTTTTTTTTTTTTTTTTTTGGATGGATGTATGCATGTCTTATACACAGACCAATTGAGATCAATCAATTTCCCTCTCCTCTCTTTATCTCTCCATTAGTACATCTAAGGGAGGTGTTTAGGGTGTTTTGACTTTGTGCAGAGGAATTGAGGGGTTTGTGGTCTCTTAGATCCCTTGCCTCCGCACTAATCCCTTCGTGAGGATCCTCAGTAGGAGTTGGTTGGATATATCCCTCTAGCATTACAAATCAGACCATATTAGGTGGGTTCTTTATTAACATTTTTAGCCAGTAGGACTCACTGACTCAGAGGTATTGCACTCTTCCTCTTTAAACCTCCACCAACCCCCCCCCCCCCAAAAAAAAAAAAAAAAATTTAGAGATATCCAAAAATATATACAAAAAATTACGGACATTTCGAAAATAGTTTAGATTGATAGATACACCCCAAAATGTTTCTTAAAATAGCAACCACCCTCTTTTTCTTTAAAAATTAGAGGAAGAGACAAATGTATCTTTAATAGTATTTTTGTATTAGAATCAAATTATGATTTTATTCTATTCTATATATTATAAAATAAAAAGACGAATATACCCTTCATCTTCCTTCCCCCGCCTCCCATTTTGCCACCAAGATCTATGATTTCTTTATTACTACAAATAAAATCTACCATTTCTTTGTCACCCAAAAGAAATCTACGATTTCTACCAAAAAGAGAAGGAGCAAATTGCACCCGCACCCCAAAAAGGAGGCCGTAAAGCACAGGAAAACATCCTCTGCTGTGCACATCTATGTGCACAACAATACACTTTTGTACCAAATGGTTGGCAGAGAAAACAAAGCAAACACAAGATTATTGAGAATTTTTAAATTTAAAACTAAGCTTTTAATTGTAGCCTTCTATTTGGTACAAAAGTGCACAGTGCACTGCTGTGCAGAGGATTTTTTTCCCCCTTAAAGCATTGCTCACCCCCACTTTATGTTTGAAAAATACGGACACCCCAAAATTGAATTATCATTTAACACATTTGTCCAATTTGTCACTGAAAATCATTAAATCATTGTTTATTTTATTTCAGTTCTAAAAATATCCGATCAAAATATAAAGGAAAAAAAATGATTTAACAGTTTTTAGTGATAAATTGGATTAATGTGTCAAATAAAAATCCAATTTTGGGGTATCTGTGTTTTTTAAACATAACGTAAGGTGTCAGTGCTTTGAGGCCTCCATTTTGGGGTGCCAGTGCAATTTGTTCAAAAGAAGAAAAAAAAAATGTACGATCTTTATTCTTTTTGACTATAAGAATCAGGAAGGAGATTGATTATTCCCTGTCATTTGAAAAAAAAAAGAAAAAAGAAAGAAGATTGATTGTTCACTTTACCTAACTAAACAAAACAAAAAAAAATGATTGAACTTCTTCTTCATTGCATCATCATTCCAATGGAAAGAATCTCTGCGTTCTATCAAATCAAATCAAAGTAGGATAAAGCTAAACAGGACTATTTTTCATCAATTTTCTTTTGGATTCGTTTCTTAACCTCTTTTTTTTTTTTTTGGGTAAATAATACTTCATTCAGATAACTAAAGAAAGTACAGACAGATGCATGAACACACAAGGTTCGAAACGAACCAAGGAGCGGAAAATGACCAAACTGTCGTACATGCAATAGACAGGGGTCATCCAGCATCCAGGCTAAGGGCAGGGTCGAGTCCAAAAAGGATCATGCCCAAAGAACCCTTAGAACAAATACTGTAACAACTACAGTAGCAAAGAAATACAACACGCCTCAAGGGCGGACATACAACACGCCTCATAGGGCGGACATACAACACCCTCATAGGGGGACATACAACACGCCTCAAGGGCGGATACAAAACTCGTACGGTTGTGGCGATGGTAGCAACAAAAGTGCGGAGAAGGTTCAGACCTGCCATCCGGCTCTGCCTTAGAGGCGTACCTGTCAAGTTCGCCGCAGAAGAACTTGTACCCAGATCTGGAGTTGTTCTGCGGTGTGCACCAAATAAACGCTGCAACCAGAGAATTGAGATATTATTATTATTAAAAAAAAAAAAACTACCGAAAGAACAAGCAGATCTAAGGGGAAACCCTAGATCTGGTTATTGAATCAAAGAGGGAAGAGAGGGAAGCGGAGACGGGAACGAGGGAGAAGCCAGGAAAGCAGATCAGAGGAGAAGAGAGGGAAGACGGAAGCAGGGAAAAAGGCGGGAAGCAGAGATGAGAAACAGGGAAGCAAAGATGAGGGGAGGCAGAGATGAGCAGGGAGAGAAGACGGAAGCAGGTAAGAAGGCGGGAGAAGGAATCAGAGATGAGCAGGAAGGTGGAGATCGAGCAGGGAAGGCGGAGATGGAGCAGGAATTGGATTCGTTTCTTAACCTCAATTTCATGTAGGTGTGCTTTCATCTTTCTATAGCTCCTTTTTCTCTTTCCCTTTCTTCCCATTGAGTAAATTAGGGTTGATCCCAAATTTTTCACACTCTATTGCTTCTATTTTCTAGATAACGTCCCTTCTTCACAAAATTGTTCTTTACTAGAAGATAGATGATTTTTTTTAAGGAAGAAAATGTTATTAATTAATATCCTTGTCCCCCTCATTCCCATTGGAATGACGGAACGATGGGAGATGGATGGGTTTTTTTTTTTTTTAAATTTTTAATTTTTAATTTTTAATTGTAAAAGGAATATTATAAAGTCACAAGACATTAAGGGCAACTTAGGAATTATGAATCTTCTAACCATGATATAACAAAATTTGCTAATAAAGTGTACCATTGTGCCCTTTTAAGAGACATTTTGGGGTGTCTCTGGCAATCTAAAATATATTTAGGGTGTCTGTGATTTTTGCTATATATTTTGGGGTGTCTGATATTTTTCCTTTAAAAATCCCAGTTCTTAATTCTAAGGCAAGTTGAATGGGTTAGTTATGCGATGAATTATTTTCTAATTTATGAATCCTCTACCTTGGTTTTAATAGAGTGCAATTGATTACATGTTTCGAAGTCTAAGAATAAAAATATTGCGAAGCTTTCAAAATTATTCAAAATAAAGTTGCGATTCACCAAATAATTCGTTCAATCTCTGAATCACGAATTACACCCTAAAAAGTGGCCCTCAAGGAAATGAACATTAGTTCTTTAAAATGGAAGGGGTTGTCCAGTGGAGTCTTAGGTGACAATAGCTTTGTTGGCGTGGGTAGCTCTTGAGTCCCCGCAGTATTTGTAAAGCCAAGCAGAGTTTGGGGTATTTAATTTGGGCGTGATACGAGGAAAATTGCACTGAACCTGTGGACTGAGTTCATAATCTTCAATCAGATTAGACCATAACTGGGGACCCACCAAACCTTAGTTTAATGATCATAAAGGCGCTGCATTTTGGTTATCAGTCCGGTAAGATCTCTTGAACCTTGTGGTAGACGAGGCTGACTTGTAGGAAGCAACTATCAGCAAAGCAGTGAGGGAATCGTGCCTCGATTGGTAACTACTTACATTCCCGAATATCTAGAAGGAAACCCTACAATCGGACGGCCACTAACAGAGATCAAGACTTCACTCAACGGTCGAGAATTGGAAGTAAAATCTATATAAATGAGTGATCCACTCACTCTAGAGGTATATGAATCATTTCCAATCTAAGTATTCATTATTATGCTCCGCAATTTGCCAGAGCCTTGGTGATTAGTTCAGTAATTGCCTTAAGCTTCGGAGGTGGCCTCCCGTCCGCGCATCATTTGGCGCCGTCTGTGTGAATTCTTGATCAAAAAGCCATCGTGCAAATTAGATCAAAAACGGTAGATCAACCCTCTGAATAATAATGAAGTGATCAAATTTCCTTGTGAGGTAATACTAACTTCAAATTCTCTTTTTGAGTAATCCAACCGTATGGTTGTCTTACGTTCCTCTTCTCTTTAAAATAATAGTTTTTCATGAAGATTGAGGAATTATTTATCTTTTGTTATAAAATAAAGAGAATATATCAGAGACAAAGAAGAAAACTAGAACAAGATCAATCAGAAGTAATTCATTCAGTTGAGTGCATTACATATTTATAGTAGAAGGAGCATCTACTCTGATATGGAAATACAATATATGATTCTTGCACACAATAAGATATTCTTGATATGGAAAGATAGATTGCCGCCCAAGATAGAAGGTGCATGTAATGAAAATATTGATTGCCAACATTGTGTGTTGAGATCACTGTAATCTTCAATTAAGATGGGAATGTGAATCACCAAGATTATATGCTAAGGTGGTTGAGATCTTCAATTGGAAGTATTGTCTATTGGGGGTTGATGGATATCCATAATCAATATTATTTATAACACTCCCCCTTGGATGTCCATCAATAAATAATGTACCTCGTTAAAACCTTACTAAGAAAAAACCCTGTGGGAAAAAATCTTAGTGAAGGAAAAAGAGTATACATATCTAAATAATACGTATTGGTAGCTGCCTCATTAAAAACATTACCAGGAAAACCCAGTGGGACAAAACCTTGGTTAAGGGAAAAAAAGTGCAGCATGTATTTTACTCCCCCTGATGATAACATCATTGAGTATCTTTAAGTACGTATATTCCAAAATCATATACCAGCTTCTCAAGATTTGAAGTATGCAACTTCTCAGTAGATAAATCTGTCAAATTATGACTTGAACGAGTTTGTTGAACATCGATCTCACCATTTCATTGAAAACCATGAATGAAGAAGAATTTCAGTGAAATATGTATTGTTCCATCTCCTTTGATGTATCATCATTTCAATTGAGCTATGTATACAGCATAATCTTCATATAATATTGTTAAAACCCCTTTTTTCTAGTAGAAGACTCATGCTTCCAGAATGTGTTGTATCATTGGTCTAAACCAAATATAAAATAGCTAACATTCACTTGTGAATAAATAGCCTGTTTGAGATCTAATTGTATATAGATCAGATAAAAATCTTGCATCTGCATAACAAGTTGATGTCCACATTCATAAAATAATATCATGTCAATAATTTCTCGAATATACTGAAATATATGATTTATAACATTTCAGTGTCTTCGTATTGGAGAAGAGATAAATCTTGCTAATACACTTATAGAAAATGCTATATCTGGTCTTATACTATTAGCAAAATACATTAATACCCCAATTGCACTAAGTATGATACTTTATGACCAAGAAATTCCACTATTTTCTTGGGGTCGAAATGAATCTTTCTTTATATTGAGCGATCTCACAACCATTGGGGTACTCAATGGATATATTTTATCTAGATAAAATCTCTTCAAAATATTCTCTATATAAGTTAATTGATGAACGAATATTTCATTCATCAAATGCTCAATTTACAAGTTAAGACAAAACATTGTCTTTTCAAGATTTTCATTTCAACTTTTTTCAAATAATCTACTGTTTTTGGAAACTCTTTAGGAGTTTCGATGATATTTAAATCATCATCATATACACTTACTAAAATCAGATCCATATCCTTAATAAATGCATAATAATAAATTGGATCATTTTTATACTTTTCATTTCCTAGAAATTTTTATGTGCTTCAGGCTTTTTGAATCCTTCAGGGATTTTCATATATATTTCACACTCGAGTGAGCCATAGACTGTAATAATATCCATTAGACGCATGTCAAAATTTTCATATACCGCCAAATTAATAAGATATCTAAAGGTGATTGCATCCACAAAAAGAGAACATGTTTCCATGTAATCAATGTCAGACATCTGCAAAAATTCTTGTGCCATAATTCATGCTTTATATATCATGATTTCACTCCTTTTCTCATTTCATTTTTCGCAGAAAACTCAATTGTACCCCACTGGCTTTATACCTTCAGATATTGGACTATAGGTCCAAAAACTTTATTTTTCAAGCGAATTCAATTCTGCTTGAATTGCGTCTCTACATTTTTTACCAATCATTTTTTGATTTATATTCACCAACAAATTTATATTCAAGATCCTCGTCTTGTTGCATTATTTCAACAAAAACATTATATGCAAAAATTGTTGTCGACAACTTTATATTTTCGGTTCCATCTTTTTCCTGCAATGACATAACTAATCGAGATCTCTTCATTATTTTCAGGTACCGGAACCTCTTCTGGGGTTTTATAGAAAGTTATGTCTTCAGGATTTTCATTATCAATTGTCTCCATTTTATGACCATCTTGATCATTTGCTCCTTTCTTTTCCTAGAATTTTATCCTTGTAATCGATTGATCTTCCACGTTTTAAACGTGGTTTAATTTCATTTGTACTGATAGATTGTCCTGCTGGGACATCAATTCTAATTGGAGCATTTACAGCTGGAATATGAGATTTAATAACTCTTAGCAGGTCAGCAAATCTTGCAGTTGATTTATAATATTTATTGCATTATCCTTTGAACTTCAAGTTCACAGTGCTCAGTGCGAGGATCTAATGAGATAATGATAATGCATACAATCAATCTCTTTTTCCAACTGTTTATTCTCTCCCCCTCATGTTGGAAAAACTAATTCATCAAAACAATACTCAGCAAATATTGCATTAAATAAATCTCCTATCCTTAGCAATATATTGAATTATATAAGGAGATTTATATCTAACATATATTCCCAACTTTATTTTGGGACTCATCTTTGTGTGATGCGGTGGAGCAATTGGAACATAAGCCGCACATCCAAAAATTTTAAGATGAGAAATATTTGGCTTCTGACCATAAGCCAATTGTAATAGGGAGAATTTATGACAACCTTTTGGCCTGATGCGTACAAATGATGCTTTGTTCTCATAACCAATGATTTAGTTATTAATTGGAGACATTTAATAAATGATTTTGCTAAACCATTTTGGATATAAACATAAACAACAGGCTATTCAACTGTGATCTCAGTTGTTATACAATAATAATAAAGCCTGAGATGTAAATTCACCAGCATTATCAAGACAAACTGTCTTTATCTTATAATCCATAAATTATGCTCTTAATCTCATTATTTGAGCAAACAATCTCGCAAACACTAAATTGCGAGTTCATAATGGACATACATTTTTTTTCGCTAAAAGGATCATTATATTAAGCGAAGAAGAAATATTAAAAATACATCAATTAATACCGTATAAAGAACCAACCTCCCTTACCCGCAACAACTATTGCCCCCAATACACCCTTCCTCACTGGTTCTTGCTCAGATTAGAAACCACTAACTTATAAAACGAAATCTAGGACGTCTAGAGGCATCCATATCAAGTTCATTAAGGATTGAAGCTGACCAAGGAATGTTAATATCAGAAATTCCTGTTCTAGCTGCCGAATTTGCCAAAAAATCTGCCACTGTATTAGTTTCACGATAGCAATGTGAAATCTTCCAATCTATAGTCAACAAATATTCTTGTAACTCTCTCCACATATGAAAGATATACTAAGGTATTTTCTTCTGCTGTATTAAAGTCACCACAACTTTTGAATCACTTTCTACCCAAAGCTTATTAATTTGTAAATGCCTTGCCCAACGTAATCCGTGAATGAAAGTTTCCAATTCAGCCTCAAAGTTGGTTTTAACATTTAAAAAAATACTGAAATTGAAAACCACCGCAGCAACTTCATTTCGAAAGACTCCTCCACCGCCAGACCTTCCTGGATTGCCTAAAGAAGACCCATCAATATTTAGTTTAACCCAACCTACAAGCGAGGAGGACACCAAAAAATTTCTTGTGGAGGAGCAGCACTAAAAACAGAGAAGTGAAGGCCCAGTCTTCTTGCATCCGAAAAAATGGTAGGAGTTACTTTTCTTCCATCCATTTTAAAGCCAAACTGTACTAAGTCTGAAAAAATTTAACTCATCACCTCATCAGTCCTGAAATTTAAATTTTCAAACCGGATTTGATTGCGGACCATCCAAAGAAAGTATAAAAGCAAACAACATCCATTAATCCAAGCGATCAGAAAGGAGACTGTGAAGCCTGGTGTTTCCAAGCCTTGAACGACTCTACAATCGAACCTTTTACTGTCCAACTATAACCAAACTTTGCTGCAAAAGCTTCTCCACATCCACGTGAAAATGAGCAGTGAAGAAAGAGATGTCCTATGTCCTCTGAAGCTTTACCACATAGATTACAACGAGAGGCCAGCATAATCCCTTTCCGAGTCAACAAGGCATCAACAGGTAGCCTATCATGAAAAAGTCTCCAACAGAAAACTTGTTGTCTAGGTTGCAAAGAAGTCTTCCAAATACTTTTGGCCCCAGTTGTTCTCCTTTTCTACGATAGAGATCCCATGCCGATCGAAAACTAAACTCTCCCCCCACTGAACCTTGCCAATGACAAACATCAACAAAACCAGCACAAGGTACATGATATAACATAATAAGAGAGATTACCTCTTGAAATTTGGCATTGTCCACTGACGGAAATATCCACTCCCCTTGCTGTAAACAATCTGCAACAGTCAATTTCAAATGACCCTCTAAATCTAGAGGAATACCAACATAGTCTGCAATGGTAAAATTCCCCAACCATCTGTCAAACCAGAAATTTATATTCTGACCATTTCCAACTGACCACCGTTCATTAGCTTGAACAAAACCCCAAACCTTTCTCAATCCCAACATCAAAGAGAACTGCTGCCCATAAATCTTTAAATTTCCCCTTTTGTCCACCATCTTCCCCTTTAAAAAATGAGCAAAAACAGAGTGTTTATGTTTAATTGTCCAAGCCAACTTGCATAAGGAAGCAAAATTGACATCTCTTAATCTTCTAATACCCAAACCACCCTCACATTTTGGAGTACATATTTTTCCCCAAGACACTGTAACCTTCTTCACAGCCTCTATACTCCCTGTCCAAATGAAGTTACGCATCCAAGCCTCTGCTTGAGAAATAATAGAGCTAGGCCACCAAGACATCGAAAAATTATGAATTGGCATGCTAGAAATAACCGAACGTACCAACTCCACTCTACCCGCCAAAGATAACGACTTTCCACACCACCCTTGTAGCCGATTCTTAATCTTGTCTAAAAGCGACAAATCAATCGACACGAGTAACTCTTCCTTTAAAAATATCTATCCCCAGATATCGAGTAGGAAAGAGAGCAATTGGGATATTTAATATGTCCACAATTTTTTGTTTTCGACTAGGAGGCACACGTCCAAGAAAAAGCTTACTCTTCTCCAAACTAATATGTTGACCCGAAAATTCTTGATACTTCGATAAGAAATTTTTCAAAGCTTTAACATAACATAAAGAAGCATTTGAAAAAAATAAAAATATCATCAGCATACATCGAACGGAAGGAACTTCTACTCCCCCGGGACCCGGCAAAGCTCTCAATCTACCAAGCAGACTATCAAAGAATGAATGCCCCCGCATAGTACCTCTTCTCGCAAGAAGAAAAAGAAGAGGAGATAAAGGGTCCCCTTGCCGAAGCCCTTTCTCAACTCCAAAGAATCCAACTGATCCCCCATTCAATAAAACTGAGATTCTAGTAGATTGAAGCATCTCATGAATCCAGCCAACCCATCTATTTGAAAATCCGAAAGCCTTCAAGACCAAGAATAAAAACTCCCATGATAGGGTATCATAAGCCTTCATAATATCAATCTTAATTCCCATCCCTCCCCCTCTAACAGAAGAATGTAAAATATTTGTAAGTTCAGAAGCGACAGCAATATTTTCAGAAATCATCTTACCTTTCTGGAAAGCTCCTTGCTCCTCAGAAATAAGCTTAGGCAAAAGAGGACTCATCCGAGAAGCCATTATCTTTGACAATGTTTTGCAAAAAAAATTCCCCATACATAGAAGCCGAAATTTGTCCAGTGTAGCTGCATTCTCCGCCTTGGGAACTAAAGTGAGGAAACAATTATTTACCCCTTTCGGAAGTTTTCCTTTTCGAAAGAAGGATCGAACAGCAGCCCCAAAATCGGCTGAAACAATATCCCAGCATTTGCGGAAAAAACTTCCCGGAAAGCCATCTGGTCCTGGAGAACTGTCAGGATCTAGGTCTCATACCACTCCTTTGATCTCCTCATTAGAGGGCAAACCTTCAAGTGATAAACAATCATCATCCATCAGCACTTTTGGAATCACAGACAACAACTCTGGGTGTCCCAAGTAGGAACCCACTTTATGATAGTTTTCAAAGTAAGTCACCACATAATCCTGTAGTTCAACCGAACTTGATGTCCAAGTGTCATCTATTCTTCGCAAAGATTTAACAGAGTTTTTATTCCTTCTAAGTTTAGTAGAGAGATGGAAAAATTTTGAATTCCTATCTCCCTCTCTCAACCACCTGACCTTTGCTTTCTGTTGAAGAAGAGAGTCCAAACGATCCATTGCTTGTACAAGTTTTGACTTCAAGGAAGCCTCTTGATCAAAATATTCATTTGTCATATCAAGTTGATCAATATTAGTTTGAAAGGATGCTAGATCTTTCTCCGCTTGATGTACTTCAATAAAAAGATTAGGAAATGTCATTTTTGCCCAAGCTTTAAGACGCTGCTTAACATTCTTCAATCTCTGTGCTAGTACAAAAATGGGATCACCAACAATCGGTTCCACCCAAGCCAAACGAACCACCTCCAAAAAAGAATCGTCAGTCATCCAAAAATTATTGAACCCGAAAGGAGAGTTTCTCGGTTTGACACCTTTGTCAACAAAGACACAAATCGGAGAGTGATCAGACGAGTGTGTCGGAAAAGTGATCTGTTTAGAATCACCAAACAACTCTAACCATCTGGCATTGAAGAAACTTCTATCAAGGACCAAACGAACATTACCAACTTTGCGTTGGTTTGACCATGTAAATTTCCTACCCGAAGATGGAACTTCAAAAAGCTCACAAGCATCAATGGTAGCCTGAAAATCAGCTGCTGCACCCAATTGGAATCTGCTTGAACCCCTCCTTTCAGACACTCGTAACACTGCATTATAGTCCCCCATAACAAAAAATGGTAAGTTGGGTAAAGGGAGAGCAATAAGATCCTCCCAAAGCCGGCTGCGATCAGATCTATCACAACAAGCATGAACCACTGATAGACCAAATTGGACACCTTGCCACTTGAATTGAAGAGAGAGTTGTTGGTCAGATGAAGAGAGAACAGAGGGCCGCTGCAACTCTCTCTTCCAAAAGACCCAAAGATTCGGAACTTTCTCCTGCCGAAAATTATACACAAAATTAGAAGAATATCCCAATCTATTAATAAAGAGAATTGGGCACTTACTAACATCCACTTTAGGTTCAGCGACACAAAAAATGTCTGGTTGATGAGTCATTAACAGCATTTTAAGGGCCCTCCTACCAGACGCATTACCAATGCCGCGAATATTCCAGAAGAAAAGCTTCATATCAACAGTTACAAAGCAGCACTTTCCTCTCCCAATGAGAGGCTCTTATTTACTGTAGAGACTTTCCCTAAAGCAGCATCTACCTTCTTGAATTCCTCTGCCAACAAACCCTTTTTACTTGTAGCCACTTTCTTCACTGCATTAGCCTTCTTAGGACGACCAGGCTTCCGACGAGGAGAGCCTTCATCCCTCATTGAGATAGAAGATGAAGGAGGAGGAACAACTTCCAATTGCAGCGTTCCATCATTTTCAAATATGGCCGAACTCTTTTGGGCCCCACTAGAGTCCAACGCATTCTCCCTAGTTGCCACGTCAGCCCCTTTCTCTCTAAAATACCTTCCTTCTTTGGTCGAACCTCTTAGTGCATTTACAGCATTGGGTCCCACCAATGAATCCCCCAAATTAAGGTTTTCAAGTAGAATAGAACTCTTTAGCTGTGAGCATGACCTGTTTGAAATTCAAAATGCTTAGTCGAAACACACCCTTCATTCTTATCAATGGGTCCCACAAATGAATCCCCCAAAGTAGGGTTTTCAATTTGAATAGAAGTCTTACCCACAACATGATCATTTTGAAATTCAAAATGCTTGGCTGAATCACACCCTTCATTCTTATCATTGGGTCCCACCAATGAATCCCCCAACTTAAGGTTTTCAATTTGAATAGAAGTCTTACCCGAAACATGGACATTTTGAAATTCAAAATGCTTGGCTGAATCACAATCGTCAATCTTATCTTCAGGTCCCACTAGTGAACTCTCCAAAGGAGAGTTACTAATAAACTTAGAACACTTATCTACATCTAAGGATTTTTGAAATTCAAAATTTGTGGCCGAACCAATAACCACTCCATTTTGAAAATCAAAACCATCAACCAAAAGAAGGTTTCCATGAGATTTAGAACTCTTATCCGCATCAAGGATTTTTTGAATTTCAAAAGGGTCGCTCTCTTGGCAAGGATTCGAAGAAGAGTCCTTACCCAAAACCAACACCTCATTATCAGAAACCCCTTCATTTAAAAAAGAATTAACTAAATTCTCATTGGCCGACGGAGAGTCCACTAGCCCTGCCTCCACTAAAGCCGCATGAACCACTTGAGAGGACGAATTACTCTCACCCTCAAACTCTAGCGTCTTTGCAATCCTAATAGAATTAGGACCTTCATTCAGAACCGCATCTTCATGCGCCAAGTGATCAGGAACAAACTTCTCTTTAGCCGAAGGCATATTAACATTGCAATTTTTGCCCAAATGACCTTCTCGATTGCATCGAAAACATCTTTGAATTCCATCCTCATAGATCACCTTTTGAATGAAGCTGAAAACACGTGTAGAACCAGGTTCAAGGCGTTCTATTTCAACTTCAGACACACGCTCAGCTTCCAATTCTAATTCCACCAGAATTCTTGCATAATGTCCCACAGAACTAAGACGAGTACGACGGTCTAAAGAAATAGGACGACCTACCGTCTTAGCAATAGAAAGTAATACCTTGGCATGCCATTATTCAAGAGGAAGATCAGGGAAACGAATCCAAACCAGTTTGGCAGACGGTTGAGGAGCATGAATGTTAAAATCAGGACGCCAACGTTGGAATCGAATCAGTTGATTGCCAATATTCCAGACACCTCTTCTCCAAACTTCTAACAAATCTTCCTCACATCTAAATTGAAAAATCACGAAACCCTTTCCCAAGGAATGAAAAGAAACTCCTTGTTTCAGTTTCCATGATTTAGAAGCTATATCACGTAAAGCATCCATTGTTGTCTGACGAAAGTTTGCCCTCCCAATCAAGGAGAAACGAAATTGAGTACGCTGCAACTCATACTCAGATTGAGGAATAACAATACGCCGATAAGATCCAGCCTGCATAGGGGATGGGAGGGAATCAATCTCAGGCATAATGGAAGTCCCTACCACCCCAGCGTAAGATCTCCCACCGTCCATCTTCTGAGAGAAGCCATTAGCAGCCCTATCCGAAGACCTATGCGCACCATCTTTCTCCAAAGCTTCTTTCTCCAGAGTTTCTCTCTCCTCCATATCTTGAAAACTACTCTCATAATGGACATACATGTGACCACTTTATAGATGCATCTATTAAAATCATATATTATCTGAATGGTCCACATGATGGGTGAATGGGCCCATATATTTCACCCTCTATACGTTTTAAAAACGTAGAATGTTCAATCTCAACTTTAGCTGGTGAATATTCAATAATAAATTTTTCTTGAGAACAAGCAATACAAGAAAATTCACTTAATTGAAGAATCTTCTGGTTCTTCAATGGATGACAATTGAATTTTCAATAGTTTTTTGCATCATACTTGATCCGAGATTGTCCAACCGGTCATGTCAAATAATAAAATTATTGGAATCAATGTTCATTTGATTTACCCAAGCATGTGTTTCAACCATGCGATATTCGTGTAGTACAAATTGGGAGAAAGATCTAATACCTTTGTATAGATATTTACTTATACTATTATTTGTAGTCTCAATCTGATAATCATTTTGGCAAATAGCTTTGAAACTTAATAAGTTTCTTTAAGACTTACTACAAAATAATGAATTATTCATAGCTAATTTTATCTCTCAGATAATAATAGATTAGCTATTCCGGAGCTTCCAATCAATGTTGTACTAACAATTCTTGTATGAACACTGGCTTCCGTGTCATCAAATAAAATAACCATAACCAAATCTTCAACTATTATCTTCACAGGAGTTTGCAACATCTAGATGTGTAGTATCTATAAAGTCATTAAAATCATCATTTTTTTTATAGGCAAAAATTGCTCAAGTTTCATGATTTTGGAAAATCCAATTTATCTCCACATTATTTTTATTTATTTAATTAAGGCTGGACAAAGCTTAATTAAATATTGTGGAGTACGACAGATACATGTCTAATGGCTTTCATACCACATCGATAACAAATATTATCTTCACTCCTTGAATTGTTATATTGAGAATCCTTATTATTCTCTTATTTATTTCCATAATAATGATGCTAATTATTTCCTCTTTTGTCTCATTCTCTTCCACAGTCATGACCATAATTTTAATTTTGCCTTCTTTCAGGCATATCATGAATTGTTGCATTCACTTCAGGGAATGGAACAGAACCAATAAGACGAGCTTCATGACTTTTCATTAATAATCCATTATTTTACTCAGCCACAAATAGGAATGATATCATTCAGAGTATTTCTTAAAACTCCTTTTACAATATTACTATTGTAACAACAAATCTGAAACTTAAAAATTTGCTGGGATATTTTCATGAATAATATTTTCTCCTTATAATTTCAAAAGAGAATTAATTTCAAAAACTAGCAGAACTGTATTTATTTACAGTTTCAAATCTTGCAACTTCATGTGCATCTGCAGAACTGTATTCATTTACAGTTTCAAATCTTGCAACTTCAAGTGCATCTGCAGAACTGTATTCATTTACAGTTTCAAATCTTGCAACTTCATGTGCATCTGTAGAACTGTATTCATTTACAGTTTCAAATTTTGCAACTTCAAGTGCATCTGCAGAACTGACTTATTTAAAGTTTCAAATCTTGCAACTTCATGTGCATCTGTAGAACTGTATTCATTTATAGTTTCAAATCTTGCAATTTCAGGTGCATTTAACAATATTTGTGGTGCAAAGCTAGCAACCACTATATACAATAAATAAAACCACAATCATTAAAGCAATATAATATCTTATTATTTGATTGATTCTTAGATTCAATAAAACACATACCTTTTTATCATGATGCACTTACATTTCAAGATGGACAAGGTAAACTCCATTGTTTACAAAAATGTGCGAGGAGGTCGATCATTCTTTTCACTTTGGAATAGAAAACATAATGATACATAGTAGTAGTCTTTCTTCTCAAAAATGCAATACTTCGAGCGGATTCATTTTTCGAGTGAAATCGTGCTGATAACGTGTTATAAAATAAAGAGAATATATCAGAGACAAAGAAGAAAACTAGAACAAGATCAATCAGAAGTGATTCATTCAGTTGAGTGCATTACATATTTATAGTAGAAGGAGCATCTACTCTGATATGGAAATACAATATATGATTCTTGCACACAATAAGATATTCTTGATATGGAAAGATAGATTGCCGCCCAAGATAGAAGGTGCATGTAATGGAAATATTGACTGCCAACATTGTGTGTTGAGATCACTGTAATCTTTAATTAAGATGGGAATGTGAATCACCAAGATTGTATGCTAAGGTGGTTGAGATCTTCAATTGGAAGTATTGTCTATTCGGGGGTGATGGATATCCATAATCAATATTATTTATAACATCTTTACATTATTCCCGAATCGAGATTGTGAAACCAAGAAAATTTAGCGGAACTCGCTCAGTTTTTTGGGATTTGATCACTTCATTGAGCGTATCACATCGATTTATAATATTATATTACTGAGGTTAAAAGTTCAAAATCACATGTTACGAATCCATATTGTTGTTGTTCTCTTCCGTTTCTTTCTTTTTATTTATTCTATAAGTGCAGATTAAGGAAAATTTGGGAAAAATCTTCTGCACAATTAGGTTCTCTTTCTCTTTTTCAATTTATTTATTTTTTCTCTTTTACTTATTTTTTATGTTATTCTTTATTTGATTTTATATTCTTTGTTTTTGTATTTCTTTTGCAATTTTTATTATTTGATTTTATATTGTAAATAAAATGTCTATAATTGTATGGTAACTAACTACCATTGGTTTGCATTTCTTACCTAATTTGTTTTTTGTTTGCAACTTTTTTAGGATTAAAGTCACGTGTTTTTTTTTAACTGATGCTTTAATTTACCTATATCTTGTTGAAAAAAAAATATATATCATTATTAATAATTTACCTACAACAACAACAACAACAAGCCTTGTCCCAACTAAATGGGGTCGGCTACATGGATTATTGCCCTCCAATCAGTTTTGTTCGAGGCCATGCTAGATACAAGGCCTAAGCTATACATATCCTTTCTCACCACTTCTACTAAGGTTATCTTAGGTCTACTCCTTGCTCTCCTAGCTCCTTCAATATGGATTATATCACTTCTCCGTATAGAAGCATTTATAGGTCTCCGTTGACCGTGGCCGTGCCACCTCAAACGACTTTCTCTAAGCTTATCACTTATGGGAGCAACTCCCAGACCAACTATAATATGATCGTTTCTTTTCTTATCCATCCTAGTTTTGCCACTCATCCATCTTATCATCCTCCTTTCTGCTACATTGAGTTTATCTATATAATTTTTTTTAACAGCCCAACACTTTGCACCGAACATAGATTTTATCATATATTAAGGTCGAATCCATGAAAAAAGGTTTAGCTAGATTTTTTCCGGTGCCGGTTGCCGACTTGACGCACCAACCCTCCTCCTTTACCCGGGCTTGGGACCGGCAACAAAACACTGGCGGAGTTCATTATTAATAATTTACCTATTTTTGTCAAATATAGTGGGCCTCACAAAATATATGTAGGCGTATTTCTTAATATAATAAAATAATTCATAGGTGGGACCCTAATGGGTCTTATAAGGGCCCACACAATATGTGTGGTAAAAAAGTATTGGTGCTTCCCAATTTGAACTTTTATTATTCGCCCCCCCCCCCACTATGGAATCCTGGTTCCGCCCCTGAGTAGAAGGCAAGACACAAAATGATGTCTCAATTCCTTTCTTTGTAAATTTATATTATTTGTTTAATTACACCCTAACACCTTTCAAATGAAATAGACCACTTCCTAATCCATTTATGGAGCACAGGGGACGGGATTATATTAAACTTAAGTTCTTGAGATAGACCACCCTTCTTCTATAAAAAAAAAATAATGAAATAGACTACCCTTCTACAAAGGAACAAACTATGGTAAACCAAAGTCTGCACCTAATGACACCCACCCAACTTCACCATGTATACCCTTGAACTCCCCACTAAAGCCCTAAAACCTCACCCTAACTGATGAGCACATTTATGTGTGAAATCTTAGGGCATAAAGCATGCATTTTATACACTTAAAGTGGAGTTACCTTGGGTTTTATGTTGTTTTTGCAGATTTTATGATTTTTCAAGATTTAAGCAAATATTTGGAGTTTTGGGCTTGAATCATGCTATTTTACACGTCAAGAAGTCCAATCAAATTCTCAAATGCGAAAATGGGCCTGATCTGGAGCATGATGGGCTAGAGATGTGTGATTATGGGCCAACTCCGAAATATTGAAGAGATAAAGAAGGCAAATTTGATCTACGGTGCGATTTTAAATCAAATCTACAGAGATATTATTGAGAGAGTCCAAATGGAAAAGGGTCCTTGCATACCTCAATATCTTATCTCCTATCTTGGATTTAATTAAAGAAAGAAAAAGAGGAAAAATAATTATATTCAGAAAGAAAAAGAGGAAAAATCCCGTTTTTGAATGCCTCTATCCAGTTTTGATCAAACCCTTCATCAAACGGTCATTTGATGTCCGATCGTGCTGATTTTTGGAGGAGAGCATCACGACTACTTAAACCTCAAATTCAACGGTGAAATTATGCATCTGATCTCTCTAAGTCGGCGCGATGACTAAGTCAAAACCCTAATTGGTTGAGTCAGATAGAATCCTTGAGTTTTATTCAAATTCAGCCGTGCTTCATATCTCATGTAAACTCTATAAAAGGAGAGCATACTCCATCAGAGGAGAACATGTTCTAGAGCTTAGTAGAACCATTCTTTCTTCTCTCTTTAGTTTATTAAGGTTTTTCTCTAGTTTTCTTTGCTTGCATTAGTGAGATTTAAATTTCTAGATTCAATGTTTAGGTTTAATCTTTTTATGTAATGCAATTCAAGTTCAAGCTTCAAGCTTCAAGTTTCAATTTTTTTAGATTCGTTTTTCTCTAGGTCTAGCAATTGCAGATTTAGATCATTCTAGATCTAGATCTGGTTGTTAGGGTTGGTTGAGATTCGAATCGTTTGTTCAATTCGCAAGTATGTAACATTCTTTATTAATCCTCTCTCCTCCCACCATTCCCGCTTCTATCTACCCCTCCATATTTTTAATTTAGGATTTACTTTTAGCATTATTTATTGTTCTCCCTTCCCCTGGATCCTTGATCAGAGATGCCTACAGTCGTGCCTCTCTTTGGTTAAGGCTTCCTTTTCCTTTTGTTGCTTTGTTTATTACTTTGTTATTTACTTTATGTTATTTACTTTCTGCCTATTCATTCATCATCTCGGACCACATAACCGGAGCAAGCCTACAGTCGTGCCTCTGCTTTTGGTGACGGGTGGTGTTGCATCTGCATTTTAGCTATGAACTAAATTTTGCTGACTGCTTTAACATACTAACTGGTTTTATTTATTTTTTTTCCTTTTTATTTTTATTGTTTGCATTTTTTTCCTGTCTTTTATTTATGCATTGATTGTGTTTAATTTATTTTTCGTTTTAATTCGATTGCATTAGAGGAATAGATTAGGATCGTTTAGTTTAGTTAATTAGTTACAAAAAAATTGAATGATTCCACTCTCGCATTACTATTAAGAAGTTCAATTCTAAGTGGCATATCTCCCTGAGATTGACCCATTAGCTACACGATACCGTGCGTTTGCGGTTACTTTTAAATTTCACAAACAAGTTTTTGGCGCCGTTGCCGGGGAGGTATTATACCACTTTGTTTTTTCTCATTCTTAGGTAAATCGAAGTGATTTAAAAAAAAATTAAAAAAAAATTCAAAGAAATTACTCTTAACTTGAGTAGAAACAAAAACGTATAGTAGTCCCCACTCTACTGCAGAATCCCCAGGATTCGATTGTAGGTGGCTCCGAAGACTATATGGATTCCCTTGCTGTCAAACTTATAAGCGCTCAGCTATACGGCAACCTTATAGCTTTGGAATCATTGTTTCAATCTTTGTGGTGGGAAATTCATTACTTTCCCTTCGTTTTTGTTATTTTCTTTTCTTTTATTCTTTAGTACTTTATTTATTTTTTTATTTTAAAAAAAATCTCATTCTTTCATAAGAGCCATTAATTGCATTAAGTGGTTAGTGCATGTGTGTCTGGACACGTGATTCTACAAATAGAATTGTCCGAGTGTTTAACTTGACCATGGAAGGTCTACATCCACCACCTCCACCTAAGAGTCTTAGGGATAGATTTTATCCAACTCGATCTGCACAACCTTCCTGTATACGTTTACCTGAAGTGAGGGGTAATAATTTTGAGCTCAAATCTCATTATCTGTCTATATTACCCCAATTTCATGGGTTACCTGATCAAGATGCATATTTGTTTATTAGGGAGTTTGAGGAGGTTTGTGTCCTTATGAAGGTACAACAACTCACTGATGATGCCGTAAGACTACGGTTCATTACATTTGCATTAAAGGACCAAGCCAAAAAGTGGCTTTATAGCTTACCTAGGGATAGCATTATCACATGGGAACAATTTACTGCCCTATTCTTGAAGAAATTCTTTCCTTTCTCTAAGACGAACAAAATAAGAAATGATATTCTTCAATTTCGTCAGAAACCCAATGAGTCCTTTGCTAAGGTAATGGAGAGGTTTCAAAGCCTTCTTCAAGAATGCCCTCACCATGGTATAGAATTATGGCATTTATGCCAAATAATTTATGAGGGTATCGATTACCAAACAAAGCAACTCTTGGAATCTATGTGCCCCACAGGATTTACATCATTCACTGATGATTCCGAAGCTTGGAATTTTCTTTTAGACCTAGCAGATAGAACTAGAGAATGGGAATCAACCCAAGAGTCTGAAAGGACTAGTAGGGGATATTTTGTTGATAGCCAAGTTCATAAGGAAGTACAAATGGATAACATTTTGAAAAAGTTAGAGACTTTGGTAGTTAAAGCTGCACCACCAAGTCAAGCACATTTTATTGACAAATCTATTGCTATGTGTGCATGGTGTCAGTCTCCTACACATGTAATTGAGGAATGTCCTAGCTATTCTGGAGGCCAACATGAGAATGTCAGTGCGATGTTTCCAAACCCGTACAGTAACACGTACAATCCTGGGTGGAAGAATCATCCTAACTTTTCATGGTCTCAAGGGCAAAACCAAAATGGATTAAGCAATTATTCCACACAAAATCACTTTGGTGCCCCTCAAAAGCAAAATGCCCAATTTTCTTATAATCCAAATATCCAATTCCCTCAAGCCCCAAATTTCTAGAATGCCAATTTAACTAGGCCTGTCAATCCACCTATTGTGCCTTATATGCCTCACATTGTACAAAATCAATCATCACCAGGTTTCAACAGAGGTAACAATCCAGAGTTTTCTCGTCTCTCTTCCTTAGAGAAGAATATGGAAGTACTTTCCAGTACCTTCATGACTTCTATGCATAATATGGAAAAACAAATTTCCACTATTGCAACTGCTTTGTCTGAGCGAGAAAAAGGTAAAATGCCTAGCCAACCTGAGTTAAATCATAGGATTCAGATTCATCAAAGACCACCAAATCAAGTCAACCAAGTTGAATCCTCCCATTCTTCTTTAGCTTCAATTAATTCTCTGTCTGCATTGAGAAGTGGAAAAGGGTATTTAACAGGTGAGTCACATATTAATGAAAAGAGCAAGATTAGTGACCATTGTGATGAGGAGAATGTTCAAGTATCTCCTAATGAGGGTTTGTCTGAGAAACCCATAGAAGTTGAGGATGAGCTAGTTGCTTTAGCGATACCTAAGTTTGGTGAACAACTATCAGAAACTATGAGAAAAGAGCAAATTTCAAATGAGAGTCCTTATGTTCCTAAGGCTCCTTATCCTAGTCGTTTAGTTAATAAGAAAAAGACTGCAACTATGGAGAAAATTTTTGATGTCTTCAAAAAGGTAGAAGTGAATATCCCTCTTTTGAATGTCATATCTCAGATCCCCGCCTATGCAAAAGTGTTGAAAGATTTATGCACTCATAAAAGAATCACTAGCATTCCCAAAAAGGCTTTCTTGGCAGGTAACATTAGTTCCATAATTACTCAACCTGTAGCAGCCAAGTATAAGGATCCAGGGAGCCCCACCATAGCTTGTGTCATAGGCAATACACACATTGAACATGCTTTACTTGATCTTGGTGCAAGTGTAAATCTGTTGCCTTACCATGTTTATAAGCAACTAGGATTGGGAGAATTGAAAGCAACTAGAACTACTCTTCAGTTGGCAGATAGGTCAGTTAAGATTCCTAAAGGGATGGTTGAAGATGTTTTACTGAAAGTGGGAGAACTTATTTTTCCAGTTGATTTCATTGTGCTAGATACTAAACCTTTTTCAATCAAGGATGAAATCCCAATAATTTTAGGAAGACCATTTTTGGCTACTAGTAATGCATTAATCAATTGTCGAAATGGCCTCTTACGATTATCTTTTGGAAATCAAACTCTGTAGAGTTTAATATGTTCAGGATAGGGAAACAACCACAAATAGAAGAAGAGATCAATATGCTTGAGGAATCTTTTGATTTTCCTAATGATGTGATTACCAACTTTGAGATTGATTTTGATTCTAAATTTCAAGAATGTATGGATATGTTGGATGATGATGGTGAAATTTTCTTTTCCGAAGTCTTAAATTTTCACACACCTTTGGAGCCTATTAATCCTCTATCCATCTCCATCTCCATTCCCAAGCCCTCAATAATTGAACCCCCCAAGCTAGAATTGAAAGCGTTGCCTTCTAATTTAAAGTATGCTTTCTTGAGACAAGATAATCGTCTTCCTGTTATTGTTGTCTCTGATTTAACTTCTGACAAAGCAGAAGAGTTGATCACACTGTTGAATGATAATAGAGAAGCATTGGGTTGGTTTGTCACTCATATCAAAGGTCTAAGCTCTTCCATTGAACAACATCATATTCATCTTATGAAAGATGCAAAACCTTCTAGAGAACCTCAACGTATGATGAGAATTTTTTTTAACATTGTGAATGTTTTTCTTGAGATCTTTAGAGATGATTTTTCGATTCACAGTTTTTCTTATTTGGAGTGCCTTCCCCATCATACATTGATATTGAAGATAAGACTAAAGCTTCCCATGATAAGCACATCTTGACTGAAAGGTATACCCCTCATTTGTCTTCTTTGTTTAGCATACATGCATTGAGGACATTGCATTACTTAAGTGTGGGGGGGGGGGTATAGCTGCGTTGTAGATTTTAACTTTGACTTTTGGTTATTATACATATTCTTTCAATTGCTATGATGTGTGAAATGAGAGTGATTTTGGTACCCATCATGAACACATAAAAACCCTGTTGAGAGGAAGGTGAGTCATTGATTGAGATATATGCTAAGTCTCAAGAATCAATATGGGGTAATAAAGTTCAAGTGTGGGGGATCTTAAATCAATGGTGAGCAAAATTGTCATAGCTATTGATCTTGTATGAGTACTTACCAATTGTTAGAGTTGGAATTTGCAATGTTTTATTTTGAGCTAAAAATTGGAATTTTTGATGTACATTCACTGCAAACATCCACGAGACAAAACTCGTCCTCTAGGGGTAACCTAGTGGTTTAAAGGCCTGTTGCACATGCTAAGTGTAACTGTGATTCCTACGAAAGTGAGTTAGGATTTATTTTGTTGCACTAGTTTCTTACTTGCATTTGAATTTTCTTTAATTTTTGCTTGAGGACAAGCTTAGTCTAAGTGTGGGGGAATCTGATGAGCACATTTATGTGTGAAATCTTAGGGCATAAAGCATGCATTTTATACACTTAAAGTGGAGTTTTTTTTTTTGTTGGTAAAAACACTTAAAGTGGAGTTACCTTGGGTTTTATGTTGTTTTTGCAGATTTTATGACTTTTCAAGATTTAAGCAAATGTTTGGAGTTTTGGGCTTGAATCATGCTATTTTACACGTCAAGAAGTCCAATCAAATTCTCAAATGCGAAAATGGGCCTGATCTGGAGCATGATGGGCTAGAGATGTGTGATTATGGGCCAACTCCGAAATATTGAAGAGATAAAGAAGGCAAATTTGATCTACGGCTGCGATTTTAAATCAAATCTACAGAGATATTATTGAGAGAGTCCAAATGGAAAAGGGTCCTTGCATACCTCAATATCTTATCTCCTATCTTGGATTTAATTAAAGAAAGAAAAAGAGGAAAAAGAATTATATTCAGAAAGAAAAAGAGGAAAAATCCCGTTTTTGAATGCCTCTGTCCAGTTTTGATCAAACCCTTCATCGAACGGTCATCCGATGTCCGATCGTGCTGATTTTTGGAGGAGAGCTTCACGACTACTTAAACCTCAAATTCAACGGTGGAATTATGCATCTGATCTCTCTAAGTCGGCGCGATTACTACGTCAAAACCCTAATTGGCTGAGTCAGATAGAATCCTTGAGTTTTATTCAAATTCAGCCGTGCTTCATATCTCATGTAAACTCTATAAAAGGAGAGCATACTCCATCAGAGGAGAACATGTTCTAGAGCTTAGTAGAACCATTCTTTCTTCTCTCTTTAGTTTATTAAGGTTTTTCTCTAGTTTTCTTTGCTTGCATTAGTGAGATTTAAATTTCTAGATTCAATGTTTAGGTTTAATCTTTTTATGTAATGCAATTCAAATTCAAGCTTCAAGCTTCAAGTTTCAATTTTTTTAGATTCGTTTTTCTCTAGGTCTAGCAATTGCAGATTTAGATCATTCTAGATCTAGATCTGGTTGTTAGGGTTGGTTGAGATTCGAATTGTTTGTTCAATTCGCAAGTAAGTAACATTCTTTATTAATCCTCTCTCCTCCCACCATTCCCGCTTCTATCTACCCCTCCATATTTTTAATTTAGGATTTACTTTTAGCATTATTTATTGTTCTCCCTTCCCCTGGATCCTTGATCAGAGATGCCTACAGTCGTGCCTCTCTTTGGTTAAGGCTTCCTTTTCCTTTTGTTGCTTTGTTTATTACTTTGTTATTTATTTTATGTTATTTACTTTCTGCCTATTCATTTATCATCTCGGACCACATAACCGGAGCAAGCCTACAGTCGTGCCTCTGCTTTTGGTGATGGGTGGTGTTGCATCTGCATTTTAGCTATGAACTAAATTTTGCTGACTGCTTTAACATACTAACTGGTTTTATTTATTTTTTTTCCTTTTTATTTTTATTGTTCGCATTTTTTTCCTGTCTTTTATTTATGCATTGATTGTGTTTAATTTATTTTTCGTTTTAATTCGATTGCATTAGAGGAATAGATTAGGATCGTTTAGTTTAGTTAATTAGTTAACAAAAAAATTGAATGATTCCACTCTCGCATTACTATTAAGAAGTTCAATTCTAAGTGGCATATCTCCCTGAGATCGACCCGTTAGCTACACGATACCGTGCGCTTACGCTACTTTTAAATTTCACAAACACTAACCTACAACCACACTAGGGCAAGGGGTTAACACACCAAGAGAATAATCCTCTCCTAGCACCACAAACCTCTCAAAGGTCTCCATTTGGGTTTTAACAAAGTACCAAAACACCCAAAAAAATTGATATAATAAAGTATGAATCTAAAACACCAAGTATGGCACAAAGGCAAACTATTCACCAATAACAACAATAATTCAGAAATAAATACAAGAAAGTATAGTGCTAATTCAAGACAAAAACAGATATAACAAGGCCTTAGTTTAAAGCAACAAGTACAAAATTCAAATGATAGCTGTAGTCTCAAGAAGTTGACCCAAGCAACATCAATAACTTACAAATATCATACTCTACAAAGCACATAATATTCTTGGCAAACAAAATCTTTAGCTCCCCAACACTGGCAGAATTAGTGTCCACCAGAGCTTAAGACAATTTACAACTATCAAATCATCAAAGAATAATTCTGACATGAAAGAATCTGAATTTAAAACAACCAATACAAAAGTTAAAATAACAGTACAAGTCTTACAATGTTGACAAAACAATATAACTAATTCAAGAATATCATATCAGATTAGCCCAAGGTACTAAACAAAATAAATACGACACAAAACTAGCAGCAACATTGCTGAAAAGTACACAAAAAATTGATTTTAAGAACTAGAACAATCTGATACATGTAATAACATCATTGTTAAATAACAGATTTAAATACCAACAATATCATCAACAAAGTGCTAAGAAAACTAATCTAACCAAACAAGATTGTATAAGAATAGTTCAAACCAGTTGAGAAAAAAAATTAAAAAAAATAATAAAAAATGGGGTGTACTATAGTTAACAAAATTGATAAGAGAATCATAAAATTGTTAACAATATACATAACAAAATTGTTATGTTAACCACAGTGCCAAAAACAGCCTAGCCGAATTAGACCCCAAAGAAGTAAAAAAAACAAAATTTGTCTCAATAGCTAAAACTAATCCTAGGATAGAAAACATACTATCAATCAATATGGACTTTCTTGATTTATTTGGAAGTACCCAGGGTCATAGACATGCTATGGTGGGATCGGATCATACCCCCTTAGAGGTCTCCCTACACCCACCAAATAAACGCCCTATGAGATTTCATTATGAGACCAAATGGGAAGATCACCTTGACCTTACTTCTCAAATTTCCATTGGTTGGAACTCACCCAACTTTGGCTCCCTTACATACAGGTTGCATCAAAAGATCAAGAATTGCACAAAATCCTTAAGGTTATGGAGTAAAGATACTTTCCATAATGCCTCAAAGGAAATTTCTAGGTTATCCCAACTGTTGGAAGAGTGTCAGACCAAACCTGTTTCTGAGAGTTCTACTAAGGAAGAATTTGAGCTGAAAAGAGAAATTGAGAAACAACTATTAGTAGAAGAAAATTTTTGATGCCAGAGATCTAGGTCCGATGGTTACAAGAAGGTGATAGAAATACAAAGTTTTTCCATGCTTCCACTGCACAAAGGAGGCAAGAAAATTCTATCACAAAAATTAAAGACCATCTAGGTAACTGGTTTTCTGAAGACTCTCAAATCAATTCTACAATATGGTCTCATTTCAACTCCCTTTTCATCACTTCTCACCCTATCCCTCCCCAGGAGTTTCTCTGTAGCACTCCTGCATGCATTACAGCTTCAAATAACTCTTTTCTTTGCTCACATTTTTCTCCTGATGAGATTAAAAAGAACTTTATTTCAAATGGGGCACCAAGGCTCCTGGATATGATGGGTTCCCTGCTAGATTCTTTCAAAGGCACTGGGATATCATTGGCAATGATCTCACCCTTGTTGTGCAACACTTTTTAATGGGGGATTTATGCTGCGCAATCTTAATAAAACCATTATTTCCTTGATTCCCAAAGAACCCACCCTCAGGATGTCTCTCACTTTAGACCCATCAGTCTATGCACCACTCCGTATAAAGTTATAGCAAAATTATTGGCTAATCAATTGATTAAAACCCATCTTGGGGTCTATTATTAGTCAAACTCAAAGTGCTTTTGTTCCAGGTCGTGCCATTTTTGATAATATATATCTTGCTCATGAGTATTTACACTTTATGCATAAATCCAAATCCAAATCTGGATATATGGCTCTTAAACTGAATCTTTGCAAGGCCTATGATAAATTAGAGTGGTCATACATTGAACATACTTTGAGACATCTAGGGTTTGATTCTAAATGGGTTCAATGGGTCATGTAGTGCATCACCACTGTTGAATATCAAATAAAAATCAATGGTGCCCTGTCCAAACTTATTGTGCCACAAAGAGGGATTAGACAAGGATGTCCATTAAGCCCTTACATTTTTATCCTCTGCCAAGAGACTTTTTCTCAAAGGCTTAGTTCCAATCTAGGTATCCCTCGACTACCTGGGTTTAGGCTTTCCCGTTTCGCAGGTATATGGAGAACAAGATATTGATAGACGAAGATCTAGAAGACAGTATAAACGATTTACTGGTCAGAAAAAGCCACCATATAAATATAGATCTGAGTAAGACCATGAAAGGTACCATGATCTTGGTAAAGGATATAGATCCAGAGGTTTTATACCAAGGAAAAATTGGTACATGAGAAGATCTAAAAGAAAGAAACCTTTTCTTAACCCAGATAGACATGGAAGAAGAAATAATCCCCAGAGAAGTTATAAAAACACATTAGTTTGTTATAATTGTGAATCTTTAGATTACTTAGTTAAGGATTGTCCTAAGTTAGTTAATAGCTCCAGCAAAAGAGTAGTAGTGGTAGAAAATACCAATGAGTGCTTAATTGATGTAGATAAGGAAATGTCAGTATATAGTATTGTCGCAATAGATGTACCATGCAAGGAAACAAAAAATCCTTGTGAAGAAGATTTACCATATTTATTTCATCAATTAGTAAATATTGCTATATGAAATCAAGTTGTGAGAAAGATAAACATATATGGAAACATAAGACAGGAAGTTTCCATATTAGATGTTCAGGATGTAAGTTATATCTAGGATTGGATGTAAGATACGAATGCAGAACTTGCTTGGAAGATAGATGCAATAAGTGTCTGGATAATTCTGTAATCTTTGTAGAACAAAGAGAAAAAAATGTTAGAATTACGGAATTAGAGACAAAAAGAGATTCTACTAAGATTGAGCTCTTACAAGATCAGATTGATATCCTTAATGCAAAAACTGAAGATATTAACTTAAACCCAGATGTGAGATGGTTTTCTGAAATAGCCATGCTACCCAGAAAACCCACAAAGCATAGCCTAGGATATGATATTTTTAGTCCTGTTGATCATATCTTAGCTGCAAGATCAATGACCCAAGTAGATACCTATTTGACATTTTAGATTAACCCAAAATTTGGAATGTTGATTAAAGAAAGATCTTCCTTTGCTAGTCAAGGAATCACTATTATTGGAGGAGTTAGCGGTGCAGATTTTGATGATCCAATAAAGATATTCTTCTTTAATCACTCAGATCAAGATAGGCCTATTACTATAGGAGAAAAGATTGCCCAGTTTATTATTATTCCTAATTATGAACCTAACCTAGATATACAGAGAAGAGGAGGATTTGGATCTACTAATGTAGATATCCCATCTACTTCTAACCTAGAAGTTGGAATAGCTAGAATCGATCAGGTCCAACTTTATCAGTTAAAACTAGATTTAAAAGAACTTGAGGTTGCTTGCCAATTAAGAGCCAGAAACCAAGTCCATAACCTCAAAGAAATTATAGATACAGGATGTTCAGTATCAACTATTAATACTAAATGGTTTACTGATCCGTCTAATCTAGTTGAAATCCCTCCCATTGTTACAAGAGGAATAGATAATATAGGATATCCAGTAACTAAAAAGCTAAAGAACCCTCTCATTAGTTTCCAAACTAATTGTGGCCAGAGCCAATGGTTACAATTAGGAAACTGTCCTAGTCGAGATTTGCCATGGGATTTACTCATTGGCCACAGTTTTATTCTTGCAATGGATGGCGCATTAACCATCAATAAACATTGTGTCCAGCTTACTAGACAGAGTGTAATTATACCCACTCTACCTTCCGATCAGAGTTACGAGCGAAACGTGGTGAAGCATAAGCACAGTTGCAAATGCAAGATCCCTGGATCTTGTAAATTTTCAAAATGTTTTGAAGATACAGGTAATTTCGAATATAAAAATGAAGCTTGTTACCAGATTGATACGGATTATATAGATTTTAGAAGGTTAAACATTTCAGCTGATAACCAAATAAAACAAATTATAGAAAAGGTTGAAAACACTAAGGTTATTCAAGATGTAAATACCCACTCTACCTTCTGATCAGAGTTACGAGAGAAATGTGGTGAAGCATAAGCACAGTTGCAAATGCTAGATCCCTGGATCTTGTAAAATTTCAAAATGTTTTGAAGATACAGATAATTTCGAATATAAAAATGAAGCTTGTTATCAGATTGATACGGATTATATAGATTTTAGAAGGTTAAACATTTCAGCTGATAACTAGATAAAACAGATTATAGAAAAGCTTGAAAATGCTAAGGTTATTCAAGATGTAAACCCTCTTGAACACTGGGATAAAGATAAACCTTATATTAAGCTTGAGATAAAAAACCCAGATCTTAGGATTGTTATAGGCACTCCTAAATACAATACTAAGGATGATGAAGAGTTTGATTTACATATAGATGAACTCTTAAAGCTTGGATTAATCAAGAATTTCGATAGTCCTCATAGATTAGCTGCTTTTATTGTCAATAAAGAATCTGAAAAGAAAAGAGGTAAAAGTAGAATGGTAATAAATTATAAGCTTCTTAATGATAACACAATTGATGATGCTTATAATATTCTCAGAAGAGATTTCCTTATAGCTCACATTGATAAAGCTAAGATTTTTAGCAAATTTGATTTAAAATCAGGTTTCCACCAGATTATGGTACATAAAGATTCCATTCCTTGGCCTGCTTTTGTCACAAGTAGGGGACATTATGAATGGCTAGTTATGCCATTTGGCCTGAAAATTGCCCTTTCCGTATTCCAGAGAAGAATGGATCAAATTTTCTTACCCTACAGGAAATTTGTAGTTTTGTACATAGATGATATTCTAGTATATTCCCAGAATGAAAAAGACCACTTCCAACATTTGTTGGCAATATTTAGATTATTTAAAGATCATGGTCTAGTTATTTCCAAAAGGAAAATGGAAATAGGAAAAGACGAAATAAAATTCTTAGGCTTAAATTTAGGTAAAGAACTTGTATCTTTACAAGATCATATTGCTAGAAAAGCCCTTGAATTCCCAGATAAACTCGAAGGAGTTACCCATATAAGATCATTTATTGGATTAGTTAACCAGGCTAGAGACTTTATAAAAGACCTAGGAAAAATGCTTGGACCCCTTTTATGCGAAAACCTCACAAGAAGGAGAAAAAAGATTTAATCAGCAAGATATTACCTTAGTCAAGAAAATAAAAGAACTTATCTCTTAGGTACAACCTATGAGATACCCTAAAGAAGATTGGTTCCACATTGTGGAAACTGATGGATCCCATGATGGATGGGAGCAATCCCCAAAATCAGACCTAATGAGTATTCTACCAAGACTACTGAAGTTTTATGTAGATATGCTTCAGGGTTACATAAGAATAAAACTCTTGCTGCAATAGATTTTGAAGTAGAATCTGTAATCAAGGGACTTCAAGCATTCGAGTTCTTTTTACAGAACAAAAAGTTCATGATTCACACTGATTGTGAAGCCATAGTTAAATTCTACAAGAATTTAAATGAAAATAAGATTTCCCAGAGAAGATGGCTCGTTTTTCGAGATATAATAGTTAATAAAGGTTTTAATATTAAGTTTTGTTGGAAAATGCCATGTCAGCATTTGCCACATCAGTCTCCAACTAGTTTTGATGATGACAAACACTCTACTAATGTTTCCATGTAGATATGTTTTGTCCAGCTCATCACTGCAGAAAATCTCGATGTAAATAACCGGATCAAAAAAATTACTGAAGAGTCAAGCTCAAGATCAACTCAAACCATCTTAGACAAAGAACCAAAATCAAGAGGAGTATCAAGACCGTTGATCAACATCAAGCCAAAGACCAAGTCAAAGATCAAGACTTAGGCTAAATCAGGGCTTAGAACACCTTTGCATACACACACATGTAAATGCATCCATAATATGTAATTCATGTTACTAGAGTGACCTAGGACATGTTAGTAAGGTGTACAACGCTTAGGGTTGACAAAAAGATCCAAAAAATCCAAGCCATGTCCTAGCCCAAAACTGTTTAGCAAAACAGAGCTCAGACGGATGACCGTCTATTTTGATAAACTCTGTTTCTCAGAAACAATAGAAGGCCGACGGAATTTCCGTCAGCGGACGGATGCCCGCGAGCGGCCCAGCGACGGCCGTCCGCGGCCTAGATTTGACTATAACGGCTAGTTTAAAGAGAATATCCTCTACAACGGCAACGATACCGAGACGGATGACGCGGGGCAGACGGACGCCGCGGAACAAAATCTCGCAAAGATTTTATATCCGTTGGGGAAATGGGGAGGGCAGTGAATTGAAGTCTATAAAAGCCCAACCACCCCCATTTGAGAATCATCCTTCTCCCCCATCAAGCACATATTCACTCACAAGTGAAAAAGGCAAATTCTTGATGTTGTTTTATCATTATTGCTGTCCTCCCAAACCGGTTGACTTTGAGGGATATTCCAAAGTTAAAGCTTTACTAAGCAAAGCCTGGAGTTATTGAAAGCTTGAAGTATATTGATTCTTGTTATTTCCGATTCATTCATTGCATCACTCGCACTCAAAGGGTAAAGTGTTAGTCTCCTTTGATAGGTAATATCTAATACTCTTTGTATTTTAAATTGGTTATTTAATTCTAGTCTAGGTTAATTAGAATTTATTGTATTGGGTACTCTTGTCCGTGAACGAAGATTGTAAAGGGTACTCTTGCCCCGTAACGAAGATTGTAAGGGTTTGATTCTCTACCCATTGTATTGAAAGAGATTCATTAGTGGAAATACTTTCTTGAGGCTAAGAGAGGAGTGGACATAGACTCGAGAGTTGAACCACTATAAATTCTGTGTTTGTAATGCCGCTTCATTAGATTTCTTTTTAAATCGTTAATTCATTTTGAAATTGCAACCAAACCAAGAATTTGGTATAAACCACTAGGTACAACCTAATCACCCCCCTCTAGGTTGCACCAACAAGTTTGAACATGTTAAAGGTACGATAATTTCATTGCAAATTATTTGTCCGAATAACATGTTCTCGAATATTGCGAGATGAACATATTTTATTACATGATCCTAATTTTTATTCTGATCGTGATCTAGATGGCTGATCCACTAAAGACAAAGATTCGCCACCAAAGGCGAAAGAAAAGATGCTGAAGAAGCAATTAAAGATACAATGGAGAGACCACTAAAGATAAGAAAATTGTCAAGACAGTTCAAAATTGTCAAGATCAGTTCTCCTATTTAAAGGGGAAACATGTCCCAAAAAGATGTCAATTTGGCGAACTATTTGTTCACCATTGATCCCATATTCCAATTCAAGAATTTAGGAGGGGGGAAAAAAACAAAGAGGCAGGAAGAGGAGAAACAAAGGGAAAAAGGGAAAAACGAAAAGAAGGACAACAAAACAAAAGGGAAAACAAACAGAAGGCAGGACAAAGAGGAGCAGAACAAAAAACACAAGAAAAGGAGGAAGGAACAAAGAAAAACAAACGGAGGGGGCACAAAGAAAGAGAAAACAACGAAAAAAAAAGACAACAAAAGAAAAAGCGAGAAAACCGACAGGAAGGCACCAAAAAAAAAGGAGAGAGAGGACAAAGAGAACAAAAAACAAAAGAAGCAAATCAAAAAAAAAAAAGGAAAAAAGGAAAAAAAAAAAGAGAGCAAAACGAAGAGAAAGCAAGAAAGAAGGAAGAAAAAGCGAGGAAAAGACCACCCCAGAGGGGACAAGAACAGAGCCAGCAAACCCACAAGAAGGACAAACCCGAAAGAGTAAAGAGAACAGAACAAAAAAAGACCACCCAACAGGCAAAAGAAAAAGACATGGCAACAAAGGAAAAGGAAAGAAAAACGAAAAAAACACAAAAGGAAAGAAGACACAAGACAACAGAAAACCGAACAAAAAAAACAAAAACAAGGAATAACAACAAAAAACAGAAAAGACCCAAAAAACCCACAAGAAGGAGAAAAAGATAAAAAAAACCAGCAAAAAAAAAGAACACCAGGTACAACCAGAGAACCCAAAGAAGATTGTCCACAGGGAAACGATGACCCATGATGGATGGAGCAACCCAAAACAGACCAAGAGTACACCAAACTACAAGAGTAGATATGCAGAATAAGAATAAAACTCGCAATAGATTAAGTAGAATCAAATCAAGGGACTTCAACATTCGATCAAACAAAAAGTCATATTCAACCGATTTGAAGCCAAGTTAAATTCTACAAGAATTTAAATGAAAATAAGATTTCCCGAGAAGATGGCTCTTTTGAGATATAATAGTTAATAAAGGTTTTAATATTAAGTTTTGTTGGAAAATGCCATGTCAAGATTTCCACATCACTCCAACTAGTTTTGATGATGACAAACACTCTACTAATGTTTCCATGTAGATATGTTTTGTCCAAACTCATCACACAGAAAATCTCGATGTAAATAACCGGATCAAAAAAATTACTGAAGAGTCAAGCTCAAGATCAACTCAAACCATCTTAGACAAAGAACCAAAATCAAGAGGAGTATCAAGACCGTTGATCAACATCAAGCCAAAGACCAAGTCAAAGATCAAGACTTAGGCTAAATCAGGGCTTAGAACACCTTTGCATACACACACATGTAAATGCATCCATAATATGTAATTCATGTTACTAGAGTGACCTAGGACATGTTAGTAAGGTGTACAACGCTTAGGGTTGACAAAAAGATCCAAAAAATCCAAGCCATGTCCTAGCCCAAAACTGTTTAGCAAAACAGAGCTCAGACGGATGACCGTCTATTTTGATAAACTCTGTTTCTCAGAAACAATAGAAGGCCAGACAGAATTTCCGTCTAGCAGACGGATGCCCGTCTGAGCCAGTCCAGGCCAGACGGCCGTCCGTCTGGCCTAGATTTGACTATAACGGCTAGTTTAAAGAGAATATCCTCTACAGCTGTTTGCAACGTATACTTTTGAGACGGATGACCGTCTGGGCAGACGGACGTCCGTCTGGAACAAAATCTCGCAAAGATTTTATATCCGTTGGGGAAATGGGGAGGGCAGTGAATTGAAGTCTATAAAAGCCCAACCACCCCCATTTGAGAATCATCCTTCTCCCCCATCAAGCACATATTCACTCACAAGTGAAAAAGGCAAATTCTTGATGTTGTTTTATCATTATTGCTGTCCTCCCAAATCCGGTTGACTTTGAGGGATATTCCAAAGTTAAAGCTTTTACTGAAGCAAAGCCTGGAGTTATTGAAAGCTGCTGAAGTATATTGATTCTTGTTATTTCTGATTCATTCATTGCATCACTCGCACTCAAAGGGTAAAGTGTTAGTCTCCTTTGATAGGTAATATCTAATACTCTTTGTATTTTAAATTGGTTATTTAATTCTAGTCTAGGTTAATTAGAATTTATTGTATTGGGTACTCTTGTCCGTGAACGAAGATTGTAAAGGGTACTCTTGCCCCGTAACGAAGATTGTAAGGGTTTGATTCTCTACCCATTGTATTGAAAGAGATTCATTAGTGGAAATACTTTCTTGAGGCTAAGAGAGGAGTGGACATAGACTCGTAGAGTTGAACCACTATAAATTCTGTGTTTGTAATTGCTGTCTTCATTAGATTTCTTTTTAAATCGTTAATTCATTTTGAAATTGCAACCAAACCAAGAATTTGGTATAAACCACTAGGTACAACCTAATCACCCCCCCTCTAGGTTGCACCAACAAGTTTGAACATGTTAAAGGTACTGATAATTTCATTGCAAATTATTTGTCCAGAATAACATGTTCTCAGAATATTGCAGTAGATGAACATATTTTATTACATGATCCTAATTTTTATTCTGATCGTGATCTAGATGGCTGATCCAGCTAAAGACAAAGATTCGTCACCAAAGGCGAAAGAAAAGATGCTTGAAGAAGCAATTAAAGATACAGTGGGACAGACCACTAAAGATAAGAAAATTGTCAAGATCAGTTCTAAAATTGTCAAGATCAGTTCTCCCTATTTAAAGGGGAAACATGTCCCAAAAAGATGTCAATTTGGCTAGAACTATTTGTTCACCATTGATCCCATATTCCAATTCAAGAATTTATTTGAAGTTGGACCAGAAGATAAAGTCGTCTTAGATAATCTTTGGGTATCACACCATCAGGTGATTCAAACCCCAACAGATAAAAATAAGAGAGATTACTTTGCTACGGCAATGAATAGTTTATGTTATCAAATGAACATGTCACATACAAGATCACTCTCTAGATACCGCTACTATGTGGTGATCAAGGGAAAGATGCCTGGTGTTTATACATCATGGTCAGATGTTGCAATGTGCATCAAAGATTTCAAAAATCCTCTATACCAAGGATTACAGATTTGGGACAGGCTTTTAACTGTGCTCGAAGAACGGTTGGATTAACTTTTATAAAGATCCCAAGATTGAAAGATCAGACCAAAAAGATTTTAAAGGAGCACTTGTCGCTTGTGATGAATGTTCCATCACAAAAATGGAGATGCAAGATCTGGTACAAGGTCTTGATACTAGCAGAGCACACTGTTCTCGGCTAGTTGAAGAAGTTAATTCTCTGAGATTAAAGAATCAGAAGCTTGACTGAGAAAAGCATGAAATTATGACATGTCTTCTCAAGGCAAAAGATTTACTCCAAATGAATGAAGACAAGATCCACAAGGCTTTTGTTGAAAAAAATCTTAAAGCCTAGGATCCAGCTCAACAGTTTGACCAAGCCCAGTTACAGGGATACTCAAAGATGGAAGCATATGTCAAGTCAATCGACACCATGCTTGAAGATATGAAGTAGATCATGGCGGAAGATGGTGGACCCTCCTCTACTGAAGAATGAATGCTATTCAATTTAATGTGAGGTTAAATATGCCAAGAAGAAAACCTCCAAAATCAAAGCTAAAGAAGGTGGTACACCCACTCAAAAGATATTTGGCGAAAACCAAGAAAAAGATAAAAAATAAGCTTGTTGTACGAGAAAGCTGTGGAAGCACCTGCCTCCTTTCAGAGGTTGGAGAGGATGCACTTACAGATTAATCTCTCTCCTCAATGAAGATGATGTCACCAGACATTTTGGAGAATAAAGCTATAGTGTTGGTGCACGCTGAAATTTGATGTGATGTAATCCTTATAGTCAGGGATCAGATAAGGCTCTTCTACATGCGTTGCTGACGCGTCCCTTTTGTGATGGCGACATAAAGGATATCAGATTTAGGCAGGAGCCTGTTAGCCACAGGATGTGAATTTGCATTTTGTTTTATGTAACTTTCATTTACCTTTAATTTGCATTTGCATTAAGAACTACTTTTTCTAGCCTATATAAGCAAGGCTATGTACATGTAAAGAAGTAGAATGAAAAATAGCAATAAAATTCCTCTGTTAGAAAAATCTTCTCATGTCTCTTCTTCTCACCCTCTGAACTCTGAATCCCAACAGCACAAGATAAGGAGAAGGCTGTTGCCTCCTTCGATAAGTACCTTTCTTTAAACCTTAGGATGGGCCTGGAGTAAGATATCAAATATGAATTTTATTAGTTTCTTTTCTTTCTTTTCTTCGGACTGGATAATCATAAAGCATGCCTACAGTCGTGCCTCTGCTATTGGTGACGGCTAGTGTTATAAAATAATCCTTGATGAGTAGCTCAGAACAAAACCCCTCTATAGCATGGCCCATGAAACAGTCAGTGATGCCTTGCATAGCTGCGTGAGGAGGTGATGTTCTTTGCGAAAACAAATGAAAATATAATCCCAGAAAGTATTAAGGTTGTATGATATGTTCACGATTTCGTGAAATAGTCGGTGAATCTCACACTGTCATATAATCATAATATGAGTATGAAGCATAAGTAGAGTTAAAGAGTCCTATCACCAAATTGAGATGAAGTGGCTGCGACTGTGAACGGTTGGGTAAAGGCCTCCCGAGACTCTTCTAAAGGGAAAAAAGTGAGTAAGTCCTTGCATATAAGAGATGAGAGGTGCCAAAGAACTCAGTCATGAAATGCCTATCTCAGAATGGTGAGACAAGGTTTTGTAAAAGACCGGACTACTCTTTGAAAATGAAAAAAAAAAAAAAAAAAAAAAAAAATTTTATCTATGAACATTGTGTTCATAGACCCCTCTCTCCCTCTCTGAAAAAAAAAATTAGATTATTATTGCAATCTTCTGATGTCTCTTCTTCTGAAGATTTATCTTTTTAGCTTCATTTTCTAATTTTTCCAAATTAGTTAAAGTTTGCCTTTCTTTCTTTGGGCTCCTTAGTCTTTAACTGAGCAATTAATTCCCTAATTTCTTATTTCCAAGGAAATTTGGAATATTTATATATAAGTTGTTACTGGTTGGTACCCTACAGATTCTTTTAATTTGGAATGGTTTTGTCATTCAAAGACCTTGACCTGAAGCCTTCTTTTTTTTGCCACGAAGATGCTAGTCAAAGTGACTGGGGGCCCACAGGCCCAAGAGTATGGTCTGGGGAAGATGTGGAGGGAATGGAGGATTGAACCACTGAACCCCTTGGACTTTATGCCTCTAAACAGAGGCTCCCACCCAAATGCGCTATAAGCACACCTACAGTACATATTTGAATATTTAAAATATTTCTTTTCTACAATAAATCTCATGTTAGTTTTCAAATATTTATTTTCTCTATCTTATAACTAGGAGAGATTGTTAGTAATAGAAAGAATTGTGTACTAGATCTATTTTCAATCAACATTCAGGAATAGAGAAATCTAAATAACAACGTGAGAAAATCCTTTGAGTTACTTTAATTTTTTTTTTAATTTTTTTAAGGGAAAAATTACATGACTACCTACATCTAGGTTTTCCTTTACAATTTTTTTTTTTCATTTTAATAAAAGTTACAAAAAAAAAAAAATCAAGTTTGGGTTTTCAAAACTAATCAAAACAATGACTTTTCCTCCCATCTGACACTTTTATCCCTAAAATAACTCTGTTGTCTGATTAGACAACTATCAGGTCCGATCGAATCCTCTGGCACCACCATCGTTAGAAATGGGGGACCTCCCTCACTCTTTGGCTTCATCCTTATCTCTTCATCTTCTTCCTGCAACCCAACCTGCTCATTCTCTGTTTTTGATTTTTCATTGTTTTCTTGCAATCTCATCTTTCTTAGAATCATGCCAAGGCTATTATAATCACCAACCTTCTATTAGTAAAGTAACAAAATTTCGTGGTTTAACTAGGTGAATGGAGTTGTAGCGATTATTATTTCCACAAATTCATTCAACTTAAGCAAGTCGAAATTTCAAATGAAACTTATAAAATTAAAAAGAAGATTGACTTAAACAATTAATAGAAGAGCTACAAAACCATAATAATACATGTAAGGTTTTATACATTGAAAATTAAAGAGGCAAAGATATAAGATTGTGAGGTGAAGGTTGAGAAGGATTTTAATGGTCAAGTTTCAACTTTGGAATCAACCACCAAGACACTATAATAATCGACTATTCCCAACACTCACCCTCAAATCTCCATATATAATCATAATAGAAATATATTATTCTCTCTTTCTAGGGTTTCTTGTTTTCTTTTGAGCTTTTTGTAACATTGATGATAGGCTCTGTGAAGTCAAAGTAAGTCTGAAAATAGTAGATTCTGATCATATTAATATGCACATTTTTCTTGCATTTTCGTTTCTCGTAGCTCTTGTTTGAAGACACGCTTCACTTTTCTTGAGCTGTGATTTCGCATAAGTTTTTCATTCCCTTGTTATTTTCTATTATTCCTTCTATCATGTTCCCTTTAAAGAGATGTTGCTTTGATTCTTCGGCTACACCATTGGAGATTTTCTATTCTTAACCATATTACAAGTTCAAGGGCATGGGAACGGTGGTAGTGGCGATAATGGGATTGTGACCGTCTAATGATGTACGAAAGATGAAGAGAATAGAGATCCTGGTAATGGAACTAAGGAAAATATGTCAAAACCAATAAGAAGATCAATGAAATTAACAAATGGCTTTAGGGCCTATTTGGTTACACAAGTCTGGAGATTTCAAATCTGTAGAGTCATAATTTATAAAATTAAATGTTTAGTTGTGGAATGAAATCTGTGGATCGACATGATTTTTTCGTGAATGTGCAACTGTATAACTTTTTTGAAATCTCTGGATTTCACCCCTTACCCATAAATCTACAGATTCACGTTTTTTGTTTAAAAAGGTGAATCTCTAGATTTCATGAATCTAGAAATTTTTACAACCAAACGGGTATAATTCTCAGATTCATGAATATAGAGATTTGAAATCTCTAGATTCATGTAACCAAACAGGCCCTTAAATTTGCTAGTTTTGCAAACTCAAACACAAGGTAGACAATTTTGTGAAACTCAATAGAAGACATGCGTGTAATTTTCCCATTTTTATTTAATAAACTATAATTTAATCAATCATTTAGCAAGAGAGAACCACAAATTGTGTGTGACAAAGTCACTTGCACTTACCTAGAAAAATAACTAGTTAATTTGTTTTTATATAAAAGTAAGATATCCGTGTAATACAGTTTTTGTACATTTTTTATTTTTTTTGTAAAAGGTATCTTGTTACTATGGGGTGGGAACTAAATTACTAAATTACTAGTAGGTGCGAACCTAGAACCTCCCCATGAAAAGGCGGGTCTTTAACCACTTGACTAACCCATCATTGGTCATTTCTTCTCTTTTCTAGAGGCTTAACTTTAGGGATTCATTAGATTCAATTCTTAGTTAGGTTTTATTGGTGAGCGTTGGATTATTAACTACCACGTGTCACAATCCTAGATACGAATTATAAGGAATTGCAGCGGGTGTGAATTGTAGACGATGTGAATCTATACAAACTCCGGATTTGTTGGCTATGGTTTTGATAATTCGAAAGACTTGACCTAAAGTCAAGTTAAATATTGAGAGGCTTAGCTTAGGGCTTGGAGTTACCTAGAAAGTTATTTTTTAATCAACCAACTACCAATAAAGTGAAAACTTGTAACGGTGTGTTTGAAAAAATAACCAGTGGTTATCTAGAAAAATAATTTGTTAAAACTTTCTTTAGAGATAAAACAAAGAAACCCATTTGATGGTGTGTGAAAAGCAACTAGTGATGATGTGAGGAAGTCAAAAGTGATAATATAGAAAATTCTTTGTAATGAACGTAAAGAAAGTGGTGGGAACTTCTCAAAATTAAAGATCGTCTTTGTTATTATCGCTTTTAATTTTCATTAATATTCCTAAGCCCATCCAAACGCTTCCTTCCATATTCACATTCGAAGGAAAGTATTCTCCAAGCAATTTGATAGAAAAAATGGCAGCAGCTCACCAGGCTTCTGCTTCTTCTTCATCAATCACTTCTTCTAGTTTTACTACAAATTATGAAGTGTTTTTGAGTTTTCATGGCAACGACGTACGCAGAAGTTTCGCCGACCACCTCTACCATGCCTTAATTAGAATTGGAATTCGAACCTTTAGGGACTCTGAAGACCTTCATGTGGGAAATGAGATTGGGAAAGAGCTACTCACTTCAATACAAGAGTCGAAGATTTCCATTCCCATATTCTCAGAGAATTATCCATCAAGCAAGTGGTGTCTCAAAGAGTTAGTCCAAATATCTGAATGTAGAAGAACGTTGGATCGGACAGTCATGCCTATTTTTTACAAAGTTGAGCCAAGAGATGTACGAAACCAAACAGGGATTTACCAGAATTTCTTTGAGAAATACCAAAGGGATATGATATCTGATGTAGAAAAGTGGAAGGAAGCTATGAAGGAGGTTGGCAGATTGAAAGGGTGGCATGTCAATGAGAAAACGTAAGTCCAAGAGTTCCTTTTCTTTTTTTTTGGGTACTAAGGGGCTTTATTAAGCCGGGGGATGAGAATATTAACATGTCTTATCGAACCCATGACCTCTTCACTAAGAGATGTTGGTTTCACTACTAGAATAGCTCTGTGTTGACCAAAGAGTTCCTTTTTTATTTAAGTGCAGTTGATGTTCAACAAAATCATGCTTAGTCACCAATTAAAGGAACCTAGACAATATGATTTACATTCATGTGACCAATTTGCATTAGATGTATCATATATAAAATATATTTTAATGGAATATTGAGAAAATAATACAAAATGATTTTTTTGATAACTTCAGAAATTTCTGATACAAGCTTTCAAAGTTATCAGAATTAATTAGCATGAGCCATGCTCAATCCGGGTTCTTGATTTGGATTGCTACATGGTTTGTGAAAATAATTTTTTGATCTAGTCTAAGTCGACCATTGTTAGGAAGCAAGTAATCAGTCCATATGGTAATATTATGTTTTCAAAATTCTGGAATGATAAGTAATGTACAATAATTGGTACAAATCATGCAATTAATCAATCCATAGAGATGCATCTCTATTTATTTAGAAAATCTATAATATGATTTAAAAAAAAAATTAATTGATATACATTATTATTTGCCATATGAAATTGAGATTGAGATTGATGAATTAACTACCAAAATTTGTCTAATATACATGGTTAAATTAATTAATCTCATATGCAAAGAACTGAAAACTGCGAAATGATTTCAAATTGGGGAGCCATATTTGTTGTTAATTAGTGACCATGAAGGTATGAGACATTAGAAATTTATTGCAAAAAGCTTTTTAACTGGGATAAATACAGAAAACTTAAATGAAGAAATAACACACAAATGCATAGGAAGACTTCCATAATATCATTTTCTTACTTATATTGTATTCTTTTCTTACTTTTTTGTGTATATATTTGAATTATGCAGATCTGAAGCAGAGATGGTAGAAGAAGTTGTTCACATAGTTTATACTAAATTGAAAAAGAGACCCTTTAGTGAAGATGGCAATCTGGTTGGAGCCCAATCTCGCTTAAAAGAAATGTTGATGTTGTTAGACATTGAATCTAACAACAAAAAAGTTATTGGGATCCAAGGCCTTGGAGGCATTGGAAAAACAACAACCGCTAAGATTGTCTATAACGAAGTCTTTAATCACTTTGAAGGGTGTAGCTTTATTGCAAACGTTCGAGAAGCTACTCAACAACATAATGGACTTGTTCTTTTGCAGAAACAACTTTTACGGGATACCTTGAAGGATGAAGGCCAAGATATTACTACTTTGTATGCTGGGACCAAAGTGATCCAAGAAAGGTTGTGTTCCAAAAAGGTCCTTGTTGTACTAGATGATGTGGATCATGAAGATCAAGTAAAATATCTTGTTGGGGACTGCAAATGGTTTGGTGTGGGAAGCAAAATCATTATCACAACAAGAGACAAGCATATTTTAAACCTTTGTGAATCAAATGGAATTTATGAGCCACCACCAATGGATTCCAATGAATGTCTTCAACTTTTTAGCCATCATGCATTCAAAAGCCACCAACCTCCGAATGATTATTTGGATCTATCAAAAGCCATTATCGAAACTACTAGAGGACTTCCCTTAGCACTGCAAGTTATAGGTTCATCTTTATATTTAAAGGGAAAATCAATGTGGAAAGGCATGCTAAAGAAGCTAAAGAAAGTTCTGAATAATAATGTCATGGAGAGGTTGAGAACAAGTTTTGATGGATTAGATGACGAGGATGAGAAACAAATGTTTCTGGATATCGCCTGTTTTTTCATTGGCATGCATAAGGATCTTGTTTGTTACATATGGGAAGGTTGTTATTTTGAACCTTTCATAGGGCTTGATTCTCTTTGTGAAAAGTCTTTGGTTATGGTTAATGAAGAAGGCGTGTTAGGGATGCATGATTTGCTCCGGGATCTTGGAAGGAGTATTATTTGCCAAGAGAATGCTATTGAGCTAGGGAGACGTACACGGATATGGTCTCGAGAGGATGTTTGGAATGTATTGGACAAACAAGAGGTAGGTATTGAATTTAATTAAAACTTTTCCATGACGACCTTGTGATGTTTTTGATGGATTTTTCTTGATTTAACAAAAATTTCATATGGTCATTTAATTAAGTAAGTCTATGCTTTTCTTTGTTCTCTTTGTGCAGGGAACAAGTAGTGTCACAGGACTCAGCATTGATTTTAGAAGTGTTTCGGACAATGAAGGTTTGAGGAGTGAAGGATTTGCAGGAATGACGCATTTAAGGTTTCTTCGAATTGATTATGCAAAGTTCTCTTGGAACTTTAGACATTCTTTTTCTGAATTGAGGTGGCTTAGTTGGAAAGGATGTCCCAACCAGTGCATCCAGACTGCTTTTTGTCCACGTAAATTGGTGGTTCTCGATCTATCTTCAAGTGACATCACGACGAATTGGATGGGTTGGAACTATATCAAGGTCTCTTAGAACTTCTCTGTTTTTGCTTATAGTTTGTTTATATTGAAAAAAATAGGCCATAGCTTTTTAAGTTATTTATAGAAGTTAATGTATATTTTTTATTTTGCAGATGGCCAAAAATCTAAAAGTTGTAGATTTGTCACATTGTCATAAACTATCTAGAACTCCTGTTCTTTCGGAAAATCAAAATCTGGAAGTATTGCGTTTTAGTTGCTGTGTGACAAATTAAATGAGATTGATGCATCCATTTGTCTTCTCACAAACTTGGTCATATTAGACATGATGGGGTGCGAGAAGCTAAGGAGTCTACCGGCTCAAATTAGTAAGTTGACTAATCTCCAACAACTCAATTTATGGCACACAACAAGTCTAGAAAAATTGCCTGAGAATTTGGGCCGTATGGTATCCTTGAGAGAGCTTAAATTACATTGTAGTCGGTATAAGGAGGAGAGTGCAGTAGTGGACCTCTCAGTTGAAATTTCTCAATTGACTGCACTCCAAAGCCTTTCTTTATGTACATCAGCCCCAAGTTTCAAAAGCATCTCATGTCTTCCCCCAGGTCTCACAAGCCTTAGGTTGTTTGACTGCCATTCAATTCAAAATATCTCCGGTCTTCCCACAAGTTTGACCAAACTTACAATTTACAATTATAAGTCAGTGGTAAAAGTATCAAGTACATTAAGAGGCTTGACAAATTTAAAGACATTAGATCTTTTGTACTGTCCCCACCTAGAAGAAATTGAAGGTTGTGACGAAAATTTGGATTCCCTGGAGGAGTTGACCATTCAACTTTGCAATTCATTGCGAAAATTACCAAATCTGAGGGGCTCGAAGTATCTAAGGAAATTGAGGATTTGGTATAATGATTTCATCTCTGATTTTGAAGGCCTGGAGGGAATGGACTCTCTGGAGGAGTTGTCAATGTGTAACTGCAAATCGTTAAGGAAAATACCAGACCTGCAAGACTCGAAAAGGCTAAGGATACTAATGATCAGGGGATGTCTACAAATATTAGATATTGGGGGGTGCCTTGGAACCTACGAATCATTACAAGAGCTAACGATTGGTGATTGCTGCCACTCGATGGAAAGATTACCTGATCATATTTTCAACTTACACAAGTTGAGGCAATTATACATTGAAAACCTGAGTAAATTAACTGAAATTCCAGGCCTTGATAGATTGGGGTCCTTGCGAATATTGAGAATAGCAAGGTGTGATGCCATCCGAAGATTATCAGATGGTCTGCCAAACAAGTTAACTCATCTATACATTACAGAGTGCAAGAATCTATCAGAGATTCATGGCATCAATGGGTTGGACAACTTGGAGGAATTGGAAATCAGTTGCTGCAAATCCTTGGAAAGACTACCTGCAGACTTGTCCAACCTCAAGAAGTTAAAGAGTTTACGGATTGAAGGTAACAAGAACCTAGATGAGATTGAGGAATTGAAATCAGTGGCTGTAAATTCTTAGAGTATTTCAAGATTAGTGGATTCAGGTACTTGCAAAGATTATCCCATCTGTCTATCTTTAAAAAGTAGAGCCATCTTTCTATTGAAAGCTGTGACAATATAAATGAGATTCTTGGTGTTGGCAAATTGGAATCCTTAGAGAAGTTGCATGTATGTGGTTGTGAGTCCTTAGAAAGCTTACCAGATCTGTCAAATTTGAAAAACTTATAGATGCTACATATTGCAGATTGTAAGATTCTAACCGAGATTCTCGGTGTTGGTGAATTGAAATTCTTAGTGGAGTTGCATATAAGTGGCTGTGAGTCCTTAGAAACCTTACGGGATTTGTCAAATTTGAAAAAGTTAAGGTTGCTACATATTGCAGGTTGTGAGATTCTAACTGAGATTTATGGTGTTGGCGAATTGGAATCCTTAGAGGAGTTGCATATAAGTGGCTGTGAGTCCTTGGAAAGCTTATTGGATCTATCAAATTTGAAAAGCTTGAAAAGATTACATATTGAAGGCTGTAAGAATCATACCAAGATTCTAGGTGTCGGCACATTGCAATCCATGTTTGAATTGAGTATTGATGGTTGTAATCTTACCCAAATTCATGGTGTTGACGGATTGTATAGCTTGTTGGCGTTTGGGCATAACTGGGTGTGACTCCTTGGAAATATTACCTGATCTGTCAAACTTTAGGGTGTCCAATTTACATATTAAAGGCTGTAAAAATCTTACCGAGATTCAGAGTGTTGACACATTGGGATCCTTGTTGGATTTGAAGATAACTGGGTATGACTCCTTGGAAATATTACCCAATCTGTCAAATTTGACAAGTTTGACCGACTTAACAATTGAAGGCTGTAAGAATCTTACCCAGATTCAGATTCGAGGCGTTGATGCATTGCGATCCTTGTTGTATTTGAAGATAATTGGGTGTGACTCCTTGGAAATATTACCCAATCTGTCAAATTTGACAAGTTTGACCAGTTTAACAATTGAAGGCTGTAAGAATCTTATCAAGATTCAGGGTGTAGACACGTTGGAATCCTTGTGGTATTTACAGATAACTGGGTGTGACTCCTTGGAAATATTACCCAATCTATCAAATTTGACAAGTTTGACCAATTTAACAATTGAAGGCTGTAAGAATCTTATCAAGATTCAGGGTGTAGACACGTTGGAATCCTTGATGTATTTGAACATAGCTGGGTGTGAGTCCTTGGAAATATCACTTAATCTTTCTAAATTGAAAAACTTAGAGAAGCTGAAAGCCAAGGACTGCAAGAAATTAATTGAGATTCAAGCTGGCAACAATCCATTGGAATCATTGACAAAATTGGATGTTAGGGGGTCTATATCCTTGGAAAAGTTACCAGATTGTGTAAAGTCAGACAAGTTGAGGAAACTGAATGATATGTTCTGCTTCTACCTAGCTTATGTTGATCGTATTAAACTCTTGATTGACGGTGGATGCTCAAAGTTACAACTAGCTTTATCATAAGGTATTTCTGTCTTGTCTCAACTCTCAACTGAATATGATTTTTTTTTGGGTGCATTTATATTGAATAACCAAGTGCAGTTGCAAATTCCATAGATTCTTTTTCTTTCCATTTTTGAGAATTGGATCTAAGACAATAATTCTCTTAAGTTTTGATTTTCTGTTTTTCTTTTTTTCTTTTTTTCTTTTGGCTTGGAATTCCAAATTTTATGAAACAATATGTAATCATTTACCCATTCATCCACTGGTTTTAATAAGATGGTAGTTATTACCGCTGTTTTTCTCAAGTAGAAAATCTGTTGCCTTTTGTGGAAGATTTGGATCTGTAACTTGTGCTAGGAAAAAATCCAGCAGGTTAATTTTTAGAGCGTATTCATTGATTCATGCATATTCTGCTCATGGCTCCTGTATTTTCTCCACTATTGTTTATATGTATTAGGGATATTTCTGGAAAATCAACTAAAACCCTAGCTGCCACTCCATCTCAAGCTTATGCGGCTAGGGTTGTTTCCAAGAGTTCCACAGCTGTTAGGAGTTCCATAGCTGATCAAACACTAACTACCACATTCAAGAAGAACTCTACAATTGGTAATTAATAGTTCATTGTTTCATTGGATTCAATTAATTTTGTAATGATGAACAATATTAATTTCTGCATCTCTATGATTATTTATTGCAATTTTTTGTATAACTAATTGTGATCGACACTTCATTTTACCAATAGGTTAATGAAATGATGCACAAGTTGTATTGTACTCATCTGCCTTATTTTACAGGTAATCTGTAGTTTCAAAATTTCACATTGGAGCTACCCTGATTTGCTTTGTGTCGTCATTCCTCCCTTTTCAAATAGATCAATTATTGTTTTGTATGTCATTTGTTTAAGCTATGTTTCTTCGATACAATTTGGTTCCAAATTTGAGACTTTAATAGGTAAGACTTGAGGTAACACTAGTGTTCTAAGCTATATTTCTTTTCTTATATTGACTTACCTTTTATTGCTTTGATTGATATGTAGGCCTTTGGTCCAGTTTCTACATTTTAGTATGCTGATAAGTGTCAGGGTTGGTAGTAGCAAATAAGAATAGAAAGGCATTCTCTTTGGAGCATGGCTTCAAACGGATGATGGAGCAAAGTACGGTTGAACAACATTTTATTTTCAATTTGATTCTCTATAAATTGTATCTTGATAGTTATCCAAAAAGTTCCCGGATAAAATTATACACCTTGGATATGACTTTGATGAATTATAGAGACTAATACTCTGTTCAAGCTTCCGGTTTCCTATATCTAAGCTATAAAAATTTGTAACACTAATTGTCCTCAGGTTCCTGAGATAATCTATGATTCATGATTTTTGGTTTGCATAAACTTTCCCTTTAATGATGAATGACTAATCCGTTTTGAGGTTTTTAGGTGTATGGCCAAACTTGAGAACTTGTCTGTTGAGAATAACAAGGTTGGATTGAGTTGCAAGACCATGGAGAGCCTTAGCTGAAATGTTGGGCAATCCCTCTACAAAGGCATTGGTTTTGAAGAAGTTCATGAATATCAATAAAGTCGACACATGAAAGATTTAGTAAGTGAAACTATTCTTTGTAACTTTGGCCTTTATAAGGGGAAACTATTCTTCATATACAGCAGGATAATCATGGTTTCAACTGTTATCACCAACTAATGGCCATTTGTATCACACCATGAAAAATCAGAGTTGTCGTGAATAGCCTTACTTGACATTTGGCTCCTCTTCCAAGCTTTCATCTTCTTTCTTTGCAAGCACTTTTTTTTTTCCTCCACTTTTTTTTTATTATTTATTATAAACAATGGAATCTTATTTTCTCTACTTATAATGATTATCAGGGCTAACAGAGCTGAAGTTTCTTGTAACAGTCTTCTGATATGGCATGGTCACAAGAATCACAAGTTCCATCATTACCATCATGATGTCAATTGACATTGGCTATTATCCTACCACTCATTTTATTGGGAAGCCATCAACCGAGCAAGATCAAGAACAAGTAGGTGTTCATGTTGCACCCATATTGTTTGGTGCTTTAAATTAATAGAATAAATAAGGTTTCTTATTTTTCCTTGGTTCATGTGTTCACAATTCTGCTACTTTCTTGGCTATGATCTACGCTTTTGAACTAATTCATGTCTGCTTAGACTATTACAATATCTGGGACGCAAGAAATAAAAAACCGTTTGATCAGTCAAAGGTTACTCCTGCTACTATACTTTCTACAGATTTCAATTGGTTAAAAGCTTTGAATATTCTCCCTCCTAGTCTTGGTTGAAACCATCTTGGAATGACTGGTCACCAAGCATCCCTGTACAGCTTAACATTTTCAAAATGATTACCCACTCTGTCTATCATTGAAAATTTGAGTAATCTACATGTTAAAAAAATGCTAGAATCTGAATGAGATTGTCGATGTTGACTAGTTGTCATTGTCTTTTTAAGTAAAAGATCAATTGTTATGTGAAATGTACAAGCACTGTCATCAGCAGCCACAGAACAAATAAAAAAACCTAGGTAAAAAACTGGAACATAGGCAAGCCCAACACATCTTTTTTCAGTTCTACCTATTGAGTTCCTTCGTCACCTGAAAACCGCTTATAACAGCCTCAACTTCTGCATGATAGCCAGTTTGCAAACCAATAAAAAGGCAGAACACCTCCACAACGTGAGCATTTTGATCTCTAAATACACCACCTACACCTGCACTTCCCGGATTACCTTTCAATCTTGGCAAGGTTTGCACCATTAGGAAGCTCTTCAGGCCTCCTTATATTATCTGGATGCACCACCAGCCCAAGATGATGAGTGAGCATTAGATCATGTACAGGCAACGGTCTCCCTTGAAAAACAAACTGCCATCCTTTATTTCATTTACCGCAGTCTTGAGCACCCAACTGCTGTCTATTCTTTCCCCTCCTTCATGCCGTCGATTATTATGCTGTAACTAAACAAAATAAGAAACAAGAATGACACCCCTAGGCCACACACCATGTGGAGGGGACTTCGTATTCTTTGATTTCCACAAACCACATAGCTAATCAAAATTTATGACACACCCAAACAATTTTAAAAACGCCCCTTCCAAACTTTTTGAGTGTTAAGGCACCACACAAAAACATGAGAAAAATCCTCTCCCTCCTTGTGGTATAATTCACATCGAGAAGCAACAAGCGAGGAGAATATGTCTCATTTGAACCTAAAAGCCCAATGGTTGGAATCCTTATTGTCATTGCATATAAGTGGATGTGAGTCTTTAGAAAGATTATTGGATCTGTAGAACTTGAAAAAGTTGTATGGATTACATTTTGAAGGTTGTGAGATTCTAACCTAGATTCATGGGGTTCACAGAATGAGAATCTTGATGCGTTTCAACATTGTTGGACACGGGACCTCAAGAATTACTAGATCTATATCTAGAGATTAGAAAGTGCAGAATCTTAGCGAGATTAAAGGTGTTGGCACATTGGAATCTTTAAAGGAGTTGGACATAACTGAGTGTGAGTCCTTGGAAATGTTACTCATTATGTCAAATATGGAATACTTATGGAGCCTAAAAGCTAAGCACTGCCAGAAGGTAACTAAGATCAAGTTGGTAATAATCAAGTGAAATCTTTGAAAGTTCTGGATTTTTTTTTTTTTTTTTTTTGGGAGTGGGGGGGGGGGGGGGTTATATCCTTCGAAAAAAGTTACCAAATCTTACAAAGTAAAAGAAATTGTGGAAAACTAAATCGTGTTCCCTACATGGCCTAACTAATATTGACCTAACAAAACTCTTTAAGTGACAATGGCTCTCAAAGTTACAACTGGCTTTGTCTTAACAAATTTATTTGAGGTACTTCTCAAATGAACTCAACTTTATTGCATTTCAATTGAGTAGCCTTAGTTGATTTGTGGATCCCATAGATTCTATTTTTCTTTTTCATTTATAAGAATTGGTTCTAAAACCCAAACGAATTCTTCTGTGAAGAACCATTGAGGAAAAAAAGTACATAGTAACTTTAGATTTGAACGGCATTGCTAGTATATCTTTTTTGTTGTTCTGAATTCAAATTAGTTAAAGATTTTTCAATTACAAATCTTTTTGTTTCTTTCTTTCTTTCCTTTAGCCTTTGGTCTTCTGTGAAGGTTTTGGCCCTTGAGTGACTAATGCTATTACAGTCACAGATGTCACACCCCACCCCACCCAGCCAAATCCGGTCATACCCGAATATCCGTGGGGGTGATACATCACAAGATCTAGGTTCAGTGACAAATCCATACAAAACATGATATAGCATAATTAAATAGACAAGAATAAATCAAGTTCAAGTAATAAATTATCAAAACCGAAATAATGATTACAATTATCCATTACTTCAAATCAAAAGGTATAACATCAGAGTTTTGAAAAAAAAAGGGATGATTTTCATCGCAACGGAAAACTAAACTAAAGTAAGTCTCTAATAGAATCCAACCCCATAAGGACAATCTTAACACTGACATAAAGCTCCATGGGCATCCACTTCTTCTTCGGTCACTCTTTCAAGAAGATATGTCGGCAACGAATTCTCCATTTTGAAGAAGTCCTCATAACCTGCAGTATAATCTAATAGAAAAATATAAAAAAAAAAAAAAAACATATAAAAGGAATGAATTCAACAGAACTCAGTGAGGTCAACTCAACATCATACCATGCATTCATTCACAAGATTCTACACCACACATATAATATGAATATCGATAATGTAATTAATGACAATGATATGATATATGAATGATTATTCTCCTAACTCTATCATGAAGTCTTTACGGTAGACACGCATTAAGTCATACACCAGTCTTCTTTGGGCGGTCTCATCACTCTTCCTCACGGCACTCAAGTACATCTATTGGGTTCTCCACGGTTGTTATGTAAAGTCCTGACAAGCCATGATTGGGGATTAGGTCATCACTCTCTCACATCACCATTGGTATAAGATCTGGCACGTGTCAAGGACAATCCTAGGCCCAATGCAAAGTCATACAGTCTCGTACTACATATGGTCTGGATGTTTCCCCTCATGCCTAGTGCTCTGTTACTTCAATACCTTCCCACCTATGAATGGAATCCTCAACGGGAGGCATCTGTTGGACCCCATTTTATAGCCCAGTGGTCATCTACATATAATGGACAAGATATTCTTCATATCCTCTCACGGGTTGGTTACCGGTCTTGAGCGCCCATAAGTCCTTATCTATTATATGCAACCCTATATCTCTATGATGATAATGGGTCTGCTTGACTCATAGGACCCAGCCACTAACATCATGGGTTCACTGGCTTCAATACCCTTGCCGAAAGGGTAGTAGTACTCATAAGGTCACCTAACCCAACATTTCTAGACAGGCCCTAGGTATGTCAATCAGTAACTAGGGAAAGCGCCAAGGGCACCATAGAATGGTCACATACCACATCCACTGGTGTCCAATGACAGAAATGCCAAAAGGGCATTCCCCATTTCCCAATCATAATCTAGGTAATCCACTGATTTAGAGAATTTGTTACTAGAACCTAGATTATCACGACCTTATTATCTAATACAGTTGTTGCACATTAGTGTTGGGTTTCCAAACTCCAATGTACTTGGTGACAGTAACTCCCATTTAATGCTATGAGTTTACAGATGTGTTGCCTTGGCCTTACAACAGGGCACAACACTTCGCTCGTAAAATCATGGGTATGGCCTTTGGCCTCGGCACATTCTTGGGGTACACAACACTCAATTGATCGAACAATGATTCAGCTTGGATGCGATTATCATAGACTCCCATGTTCAGCATATCAAGTGGAGTTAGAAATGAAGTTTGGTTTCAAAATTCTGGTGGTGGAAATAGATTGGCTGGTTTTAAGCTCTAGCTTGCTATATTGAGATAATGGCTGTTATTTAGGACAGTCTCCATTTGAAGAACCCCCTGAATTCTTGTTATTTCTCCTCTATTCCAACATTTTCCAATGCTAGATTCCTTATCTAGGTTGACCCTCTTGGTTGAGTCTCCAGACTATTTAGCCGGTAGCAATCTGCTTATGTTAGTTGCTATGTTCATTGAACTTTCTTTAACCCCCCCCCCCCCCCCACAAATATCTATTGGTGCACAATAGAAATAGAGGTCAGCATATCTAAGGCTCTTTTTGGTATCAATTATCATTCTCTATTATGCCTATTTAAAAGAAATAAGTACAAGAATTCATTATTGGTCAAGAATGAAAAATGGTTTGGTGATTTTTATCGAAGATAAATTATGAAATGAACAATAAGTTTGGTGTCAAAATAAAAAATTGCTAGTAAATAATAGAGCAAGTTATAAAAGAGGGAAAAAGTATAGTTTTTATTAAAAAAAAAAATATGTATTGACTATTTTACCCTCATCTTAACCATTAAATTTTAAGTAACCATGGCATAAATGAAGAGAATTAAATTCTCACCATAATCCATAATAGACAAAAATGTTGGTTGAGTCTCCAGACTATTTAGCCGGTAGCAATCTGCTTATGTTAGTTGCTATGTTCATTGAACTTTCTTTAACCTCCCCCTTCCCCCCCCCCCCCACAAATATCTATTGGTGCACAATAGAAATAGAGGTCAGCATATTTAAGGTTCTTTTTGGTATCAATTATCATTCTCTATTATGCCTATTTAAAAGAAATAAGTACAAGAATTCATTATTGGTCAAGAATGAAAAATGGTTTGGTGATTTTTATCGAAAATAAATTATGAAATAAACAATAAGTTTGGTGTCAAAATAAAAATTTGCTAGTAAATAATAGAGCAAGTTATAAAAGAGGGAAAAAGTATAGTTTTTATTAAAAAAAAAATGCATTGACTATTTTACCCTCATCTTAACCATTAAATTTTAAGTAACCATGGGCATAAATGAAGAAAATTAAATTCTCACCATAATCCATAATAGACAAAAATGTTGGTTGAGTCTCCAGACTATTTAGCCGGTAGCAATCTGCTTATGTTAGTTGCTATGTTCATTGAACTTTCTTTAACCTCCCCCCCCCCCCCCCCAAATATCTATTGGTGCACAATAGAAATAGAGGTTAGCATATCTAAGGCTCTTTTTGGTATCAATTATCATTCTCTGTTATGCCTATTTAAAAGAAATAAGTACAAGAATTCATTATTGGTCAAGAATGAAAAATGGTTTGGTGATTTTTATCGAAAATAAATTATGAAATGAACAATAAGTTTGGTGTCAAAATAAAAAATTGCTAGTAAATAATAGAGCAAGTTATAAAAGAGGGAAAAAGTATAGTTTTTATTAAAAAAAAATATGTATTGACTATTTTACCCTCATCTTAACCATTAAATTTTAAGTAACCATGGCATAAATGAAGAGAATTAAATTCTCACCATAATCCATAATAGACAAAAATGTTCATTATGAATTTTGGAAGTTTTTCTATTATTTTAAATAAAAATAAAACTGATAATAGATGCCAAACAACTTAAAATAATAAAAAAACTTCATAATAGAGAATGAGAATTGTTACCAAAAAGAGCCTAAGTTTGGCTATGTTGATGCTTCCTTCTGTGAGCAATGTCATAGGAGAGAATGTTATTAAATGGTCCACCCGTCCAAACATTTCCCAATTCCATTTACATGAAACCAAGAAGTCAATTATATAGATGCATATTTTGCTAATCATATAAGAGTGAGACGAGATTGGATGCCGCAAATATTGTAGGATAACAAGTTCAGGGAGGCTAGGTATATTGTAGGATAACAAGTTCAGAGAAGCTAGGTTGAATAACAATTGAAATACCAAAATAAGAACACAAACTACTAGTTGTTGGCTTTAAAGTGAGATGCCCATATAGCACTACACATTTGGGGCCTTTTCGGCAAGGTTTAAAGTATCCCACGATACCATACGATACTAGCCGATATGTATCCATATTTGACCCAACCGATACGATACATCTCGATACGTCTCTCCATTGAATTACACTAAAATACATTAGCCAAAGCGATACAATACTCGATACAGGACGATACGTCTCTTAAAATCACCTGACCGATACGATACTCGATACCGATACTTTAAACCTTGCTTTTCGGTATCAATTTTCATTCCTAATTTTTTATTCTTTTGATGTTTTTGGTATCCTAGTTTTACTTAAATTTAAAAGAATGAAAAGAAGTCCAGATCCATAATAGAGTTTTAGTCTATAATTATCAATTATAGGCCAAGAATTTATTCCACTGGTTTTTGCGGTTGACGATTAAATCCAAATGATTCAAATGGTGCAAAATAAGGGTTTATTTATAAATTACATGTTTGCTTGTTGCTTAGAAAAACATTTCACCAAATATCATCTGAAATTTGCTAAATTTTGGCCGGTGTGGGTGTAGGCAAAATTTTTTTGACAACCAAACTGAAACCGCCACAAAATAGCCTAATTTTCTGCCATTTTTGGCAAAATATCGATATTTTTGGCAATATAAACCGAACTTTGGATGAATTATCCACCTTTTTTTCCTGAATTTCTCTCTCTTCTCCCGAGCTTCCCAAATCTTCTCTCTCCACATTATTGCCATATTTTCCTTCTATCTTCGATATTTAGCATTAGATTTTGCTTCATTATTGACCGGTAGCATTATTTGCAACGATCAAACGTAATTCACATAGATTTGAGAGTTTTTTCATATGAGAGGTAACAATTGTTTTCCAAACTATTTTTTATTTTTCTTTTCAAAATGCATGTCATAATGTTATTGAATGGGTATGAAATTAAAGTGTGTTGAACACCATAGGCTGATCTACAAACTCATTGAAAATTTTTTTCCTCTAAGTAATTTATTTATTTATTTTTGGGAGTCAAAAATTGTATTTATTGAAAATGCTTAATTTTTACATGATATATGCGTCGTATCATGATCGAAAAACATGTGGATCTCCATGGTCCAATCTACAAACTCACAGAGTTAGAATTTTTTTACCCAATAAATAATTATTTTGTTTTAAAAAAATTTAAAACATTAATATAAAATATAAATAATTATGAAAAATAGAGAGAAAAATTAAGGAAAATGATTTTGAAAATTATAGAAATTTATGGAATAGCTATATAAGTGTTTTCAAGTGCTCCTCGTGATGATGATGATGATGATGATGACAACGGTAGTATTGGTGGTGGTGGAGTACAAGAGCGGTTACATGTTCCATTATCGAAACATAACATCCCCCCGCAGATATAAATTAGAGAGACTAAGTACATGCATGTCACCTAGGATGACAGACTTGACAGTCATGGTGGTAAGCTTCATCGTGATCGTACTACAAGCTACACTCAATCAAGGAGCGGCGGGGGCCATGGGGAGGAGCAGCAACATATGCATGGTTATAGTTATAGTGACGATACTCGATTGTATGACTCATACAGTCATTTTGTTCAAAGGACAACTTGTCAAGAGCGATGGAGTCTATGATCTTAGAGGAGTCTGTATCCTCTACATCTGCTTATGATTATGTTGTCCCTCTCGCTCATGAACAAGATGGTACATATCTGTCTTCCTGGAGTGATAAATCATTCTCAACTCTTAAACTTCTCTCTCACCAGCGTTTACATGAGAGTTGGAGTAGCAAACACATGCACACAAGCACTCAAGCGTTGAAAGAAATTTTTTTAAAAAAATCTGAACTGTCCTTTATTCTCCTTCTAAATTCCTAGACTCGTGACATGAATACTTAAAATAAAAATAAAACATAAGAAAAGAGTATTCTGTTAAAGAGCCTTCAACTCCCCCCCCCAAAAAAAAAAAATCTCTCTTTAAGTTAGTCCTTATTTGATATGTTAATGCAGTTTATAATATGCAAAAAGCCAACAAGTTAATTTACAGAGCATTTTTTTCAGTTCATTAATTCATCCATATTATGTGGCCCTTGAATTACCTCTTATTAATTCATTTATGCATCTTAAATGGGTGAAGACTTAGCATTTTGTATTTTCAAGGGGGAAAATCATTCACCCAGTGATGACTAGATACTGATGTTTAAGTGACCATTATTTCATAGATGCAGACAATTTGTTGAACCACGTGTATCTTTGATATTGTGAATGTTTGTTCACTCTTTTCTTTGAAGTATGCTATTTGCAAGATTGGTGTACACACTTGGTAGAGCCTTGGAGCCTGGTTAAAGTGTGTATATGTATGTGTGATATGCATTGCCATTTGTGACATTATGAGACGTACATCACGATATACCAAACAGTTATCATTTCAAGCAAACAGTTTAGGAGTACCATACGATAGTGTGTTTAAATTAAAAAAAGTGTGATTAATTTTTTTTTTTTTTTTTTTTTTTTTTTTTTTTTTTTTTGTTTTGAATGATATTAGCAAACAAAGTGTGATTAATTGATGCTTGATTAGTTTAATCTTCCTTTCTCAGAATTGTTTATATCAGTTGTGTGATTTACCTGCTCCAAAGTGGAGTTAAGCAAGGGTTTCTGTCTACCAGAGGAGGATACTCCTCCCAGTGTGGTTAGTGTAGTTACCACAGGCTCTAGTAGAGCAGTAGGTCTAGGGTTGAGTCCTAGTTACCTAATTTTGGATACTCCTATGGGGGGTTCCAGGGTAGACATTGAGAAGTTTGATGGGACAGGGGACTTTGGGATTTGGAAAAGGAAAGTCAGTGCTTTAATGGCACAACAGAAACTCCTAAGATCTATAGATGACCCAGATGCTTTCTTTGAAAGTATTGATCCAGTCTTGAGGACTGAAGTGATGGAGAATGCAATTGGTTGCATGCTCTGGAACATCACAGATGGGGTTATCAGGTGTCTTGATGAGGATGACAACACTCCTATTAAAGTTTGGAATAAGCTTGAGCAGATCTATCAGAAAAAGAATCTAGGTAACAAAATTTATTTGAAGGAGAGGTTGTATGGGTTTAAGATGGACCCTACAATCAGCCTTGACAAGAACCTAGATATATTTAAGAAGTTGATTCAAGACTTAGCTAATACAGGGGAGAAGACTAAATTGGAAAATCAGGACTTGTCTATTATCCTATTGAATTCACTTCATAATGATTATCTTGTTGTTAAGAACTCAATCAAGTATGCTTGTCAAAACATTTCCCTAGAACAACTGATTGATGCCTTAAAGAATAGGGAGTCCGAACTATTGGCTTCGGTATGACTAAGGGCGTGGGGGAGAATCTGTTTGTTAAGGGTAAAGGCTCTTACAAACAAAGGAGACCCAAAGGGAAGGGAAAAGTATTTGAAAGTCATGAGAATAACAATAAGAATAATAATGGGAACAACAAGTCTGATGCAAACCTCAAGAGATGCTTCTTTTGCAAGAAAGTAGGACACTTTAAGAAAAATTGTTTTGCATATAAGAGAAAACTGCAAGAAGAAGAGACTTCTAATAATAATGTGCCTAATTCTGGTGAAATAAGCATGTTTGAGGTCCTTTGATGACCTAGGTGCTTTCTGTGTTAGCATAAACCTTGTTTTAAGACCTGGTTGTTTGGGTTTCCATTGGGTGCACACTTTGGTTTATCCTATTTTGTTCCTTTGTTAAAAGGAGGTGGTCTATTTTTTTTTTTTTAAGGTGATATGCTTGTGTAAGGAAGTTGTTTATTTTTTCATAAATCTGAGACAACATGTTTTATGCCTGTTTTTTTATTGGTTAAGATATACCTTGTTGTGTGAGAATTCTTGACCAATTATGATAGTGATGGCATGTTATGTATTTGTTGTTGTTTTGTACTCTCATGGATGCTTTTATTGGCATTGTTATACTTGTCTGACTGTTTTTGTAATGCTAGAGTGGTAATAGGTGGTGTTGAGACTGTTTATTACAGTTGGTTACACATGAGGATTCCTATTTCACTTGGTATAGCATTAGAAGTATCCCTGGTGTTTGGAGAGGTATAGTCTCCATGTTTAGCATGAGTGCTAGTTTTTTGACATAGTGTTGTCAAGTGTTTGGAGAGGTTGGTCTCCAGGGGGAGAGGTTTGTTCTCCAGTTCAGCATTGGTGCTGGTCTTGACATAGGTGTTGTCAAGAGGGTGTGTTCTCACAGGTTGGGGTTCACATGAGATTCAGGGGATATGGTTTGTCAACTTGTATGATTTTTTTGATTTGGGAGTAGTTATTGTCAGATTTATTGAGTTGTCTGGTAAGATGACTTGCACCAGTTTTATTGGTTAGATTATGTCTTGTTTGCAGTTAGATTTTTATGTGGTCATTGAGTCTGGTTGGTCAGAGTTGTCAAGTCTTATTGAGTTTACTTCTTTTATCTCTGGTTTGGTTTCTACTCTAGGTGACCTAGATGTGTCTAGTTGTGACTTGTACCCGTCATGTGTAGTGAGTGGGTGAAGAGGTCTTGGTTTGAGTAGTGGTAGTAAGCCAGTGATGGATTGAGGAAGTGTTATTGCCTATTGGGTTTGTTTAGAATATTTTCATCTTGTTGGTTAAATGTAAGGCTATTAGAATGTTTGCTATCCTGAGTTACTCTCTTCATTATTTTAATGGGTAATTGGATACTTGTTGTCTTTCTTTACTTTAGTGTGGAAGAAAGAAAGATTTGCAACTTCTTTAGGCATTTTAACAACTAAGTTTGGAAATATGACTTGTTAATGAATTCTGTTGTGATTTCATTTGAATACCCTTGGCATTGATATATAAGACTTGATGGTTGAGTTTTTTGCATTGTATTTGCATTTTAGGTTGACAGTTGCCTCTAGTTTCTCATTTCATTTTCTATGTCTTATATCTGCATCTATGTGGTTTAACATATTGATTGCATGTTTGTATTCCTTTGGGAAGGTTTTAAAATCAGAATTTGAAATGAAAATACATGGATTTGTTAGGAATTTCCTAAGTTTTGGGATCTACTGGTTAAGGGGGAGAGATTTATGCTTACTTGTGATGTTTTATATATTTGAATTGTTTAAATCTCTTTTTTCTAGTTGGTTAAGTTCTCTTATGTATCATGTGATATGTTTTAAACTTGACTTGGCTTATATTGTAAGCATTTGTAGATTCATGGGCTGTATTGACATTGACAATTATGTCAGGATCCATGTTGTTCATCTGTTGATGTTGTGAGGTTTTGTTAATCTAGGTTGTTTTTGGATATCACCATGGATTTCTTGAAGTTTATACAAGTCTCTTGTTTAAAGTCTTACTTGTTTTAATTCATATATTTATTATGCTTGTGTTGGCATGAGTAAGTCTATGTGGTGGGTTATTATCTTTTGTGGAGATTGTATACTTGTTTTTCATTTATCTATGGTGTGGTGATGTCCAGGTATGTTTGTGTTTGTTTATTAGGTTTGCATATGTTGCAGTTTTAGGGGAGATGCTGCCCAAATTTTTATAACTCTTTCTCTGTTTGTCTCAGTTATGAGATATTTGCCTGGTGTGTGCATGTGTGCTCTTCATAGTTATGAGTGAGTTATGAGTTATGAGTTATGATTAGGGTTTCTCTACATGTTGCATTTGTTGCATGGTGTGCCTGTTGTGCCTGTTGTGAGTCCCTTAGTGTTGCATGGTTAGTGCATGTCTAGGTACTTTGCATATTTTTTGTTTGCTTTGTACTGTGGTCTTTTTCTTTTGTTTGTGCAGGTACACTTGAACGATGACGGTTGAAGCCCAGCCTACTATGGTTGTTGTGTAGAGTTACAGATTAAGGGGGAGATTGTTGGGGTAATCTGGGTATTTCATGTATTTACCTGGTTTGTTATTGAACCGTCCGGTTCATGTGTTTGTATAAGGCATAGTTGGGCTGGTTTATTTCATTCATGTATGCAAACAGTGTCGAGGGTTTCGTGTTCTGATTTGGGGTTTGAGCTCTGGCGATTCTGGAGATTCGGAGATGGCTATTCTTCTTCCTGCTCTTCATCTTCTACCTTCGTTTGATGGTTGATTCTTGTGGTACTTTGAGGCAAAGTGCTTGGCAAAGGAAGGGAATCACTCGATGGTGTTCTTGAGTGATTCGGTGATGGCTTGGAGTTGTTCTTGATGTTCTGATCTCACTCTGTGTTTGGTTCTTTGAGGCAATACCAGAGGGCTTTTATTCCTCATATGAAGAGGAAGACTCGATGTTGATTTGAGCATCAACTACTGCCATATACGGTCATCTCTGTACCCTTATTTTCCCTGTTTATCTGTAATCTCTCAAGCTATAGTAGATTGGACTCTATCCCGAGTCCCGGAGACGTAGGCTCAAGAGCCGAACTCCGTCATCAAACACCTGTGTCTCTTCTTCTTCTTGCTTCCAATTTTCTTGTTAAATCACACGATCGATTGGCTTGACTAGGTTAGGCTTTATAGGTTGCGTATTTCTTTTGATTCAATTGATAATTAATATGAGTTAATCACCTAATGCTAATGTGAATTGAGACCTGGGAACATCAGTGTGCCTATTTTCATTTGTGCTCCCTGCCTCCAACAAAACCAAAACTTCATTAATTCAGATTTAGCATATCATCCTTGATACACCCTTTTGGGCCTTGGTGTGGTCATGAAGGATTAATTAGCTTTGACATTTAGGATTCTCCCTCCATTGTAGTTAATGGTCCAAAAGAGATTGACACTGGTAATGAACATATCTGACTTTATATCTTTACATGTTAAATTAGTAATGGAATTCGTAATGAAGTCCAGAATACTATGGTAACCAATCCAAGCCGGCATCTCTTAAGATTGTTTCTCTTCTTTCTTTTTTCACCTTAAGGAATTGGAAACTTAGTTCTGTAATATGTAATCTTTTCCAGACTCACTTTCTCTTTGTAATATGACTGATACATTAAACCACTTCAATAAGAGATAGTTAAGACAAACGTGTTTGGCAAGAATTAAATGGGGCCTCAAGTAGAAAAAATCTGTTGCGTTTCTGTGGAAGATTTGGAGTTGCAGAGTGAGGAAAGAGATTTGACAAAGAGTCTTGAAGAAAATGAATGAAAAAAAAGAAGATATCCTTAATTCAGTCCCTTTTTAATATGTTAATGCATCTTCTGGTAGGAAAATCTCCTGCAGGTTAATTTCAAGAGCAATTCTCAATTCATTGATTCATGCATATTATGTGGTCGTGGCCCTCTATTTTTCTATGCTGTTGTTTATATCAAGTTGTACATTAATTATTTATGAATGTTCATCATACTGTATTGTTAGAGACTTGCAGTGAATTTATGATCTATTTCAAAAATCAAATGTATGCCAATATTTGAAACCTGTATGTGTGCTACACAGACATCTTAGGATTTATCTTCATATTACGCTTTGAGAAAATTTAAGATTTGCAGCTCAAAGGTGTATTATTTCTTTCTTTTGTTTTTCAATGATTAATAAAGTGTACTTGCTAATTTTTCGCTAAAAAGAGAGAGGGCAAAAAAAGCAGTTTGAGACTATGGATTCAGATGATAAAAGGAAACTTCCTTGATGTTCATGTAGATATTGAATCAATTGCCTGGGGAAATAAAAAATGGCAAAGCACTTGGAGTGGGAGTAAGCTCAGAGGACTTTATCAAACAAAAATGCATCATAACATGAGTTGGAGTATCAAGTGGCCAAATTGAAGAAATGGTAAAAAAAAGAAAAAAAATGAAGAGTTAGTGGAATAAAGAAACCAAATGAAGGAAGAGTTGTTCAAAGAAAGAAACTGGATGAAGCAAGAGATGGAAGAAAACTGCAGAAGCTTTTAACAGTATGGCGTATACAATCACTAGGTTTAGTTAATGCTGTAATGTTGAAAAATATTAATTTCTTTTCTACAAATTTGAGCAGTCCCACACGTTCACAAATGTGGTTAAGAGATATGATGAAGTCTTGTGTCTTCTTTCCTTCATCTTCATATCAAGTAATTATGGATTTGTATTTCATTTGTTATAAGTTATGTTCTTTGATACACTAGCTCCAGATTTGAGATCATAAGTAAGTAGATCATCCGGAGGTAACACTTAGTGTTAGATGCTACATTTTTGTTCTTATGTTAACTTATGTTTGATTCCTTAGATTGATTGCGTGTAGGCCTCTGTTCAAGCTTCTGCATTTCGGTAAGCTAATATAGTCAAGGTTGGTAGTAGCAAATAAGAACAGAAATACTTTCTCTTTGGTACGTGGCTTCTGCAATAATGGAGCGGAGTATAGTTGAAAACATTTTGTTCTCACATGTGATTCCTACTAAATTGTATCTTGATAAATATCCAAAATTTCATTTTTTTTCAGTTTGTCTTTTCATGAAAAATACGTTGTGATTGTTTTGGAAAGTACTCAATTACAGAGCAAGGACACTACGAGGGAAATATATTCCACCGCTGAAATTTCTCACTGAAGGCCTGACTCTTAGCTTTTCTTTTAGCACAGGTTAAATTGTACATCTTGGATATGCTTTTCATAAATTATAGAGGCTTGTAACTCTATTCAAGCTTTAAAATTCATATTTCTGTACCATCAATTATGATGGTCGAAACAGATTGCCTGGTGTTGAGCGCCAACTTTGCCATTGAGATAATGGCTGTCATTCAGGACATTCTCCATCTCGAGAACCTGCTGGATTCTTGCTATTTCTCCTCTGACGTTCCAACATCTTCCAATAGTGGATTCTTTGTCCAGGTTGACCCTCTTGGTTGAGTCTCCAGACTATTTAGCCGGTAGCAGTCACTCTTTGTAATGCGGGATGCTTATGTTAGTTTCTATGTTCATTGAATATTCTTCAAACCTTCCCCATCCAAAATAAAATAATAGCCATAATGAGGATCAAGCTCTGAAGAATTGATGCTCTCAACCCAAAACTTAAGTCATTCTAACTTACAAGTTGTTGTTGAAGACTAGCAGCTGTACTTTTCTTTTTGGGTAAGCCAAGGGATTATATTAACATTAAAAAAGTCCAAGTACAGTAGTAGCATATTTAAAGACTTCCCTGTTCATTACTACTTACTTTGTTACCTACATTCTAGTTTGGTAGACATATACTTGATGAGATACGTAAAAGGTAGTTCTGTGAATGGAATTGGGAAAGCCTGACTTGAGATAGATCCTTAGATAGTTGGACCAGCAGAGGTGGAGGAAATATGCCATCAATCTTGTGAAGGTGTTGGCAGTATGGTAGCTACTCTGGGAGTGTTTGTCCAAATCTCACTGAAGGAGAGATAGAGAAAGAAGTGCCCCTTCTTTATCAAATTCCTTCAGAAGTTCAACTCACCCATAATAAAAAAGGAACCAGAGATGAATGATACATAAGAGTTTAACTCGTCCCCAAAAAAATTTCTTATCACACAATTGTGGTGGTACATAAACACCTATGACCGAGCATTCTGTTACTGATCTGAGTCAAATTTTAATTTGATGGCAATGACACCAGAGAGATAACAGATTGATAGAATGCAAATATTCGGTTGACATAAAACCCATAAGCCTCCTTTTTCCAGCTTTTGTAGAGCAGGGGATGATAGCAATAGATTTATAATAAGCCATTGGGTTGGGGGAAATCTACAGTAGAGATGTTCGATGTTTTTAATTCACATGAAAACAAGAAGTCGATTGCATGTTCAAATACATATTTTGCTAAACATTTAAGAGTGAGATGAGACTGGATGCCACGAATATTCTAGGAAAACAAGTTCAGAGAGGCCATGTTAATAACAATTGAAATACCAAAATAAGAACACATACTATCAGCTGTACTCATAAAAGTGAGATGCCCATATAGCACTTAGATATGTAGGGCATTTTTTTGTATCAATTCTCATTTTTTGTTTTTGATAATTTTTATTCTTTGGATGGGTTTGGTATCTATATGATACCTAGTTTTACTTAAATTTAAAAGAATGAAAAGAAGTCCAAAATCCATAATAGAGTTTTAGTCTATTATTATGGAATATAGGCCAATAAGTCATTCTAGTGGTTTTTGTGGAAGACAATTAAATCCAAATGATTCAAATGGTGCAAAATAAGGGTATATTTGTAAATCACATGTTTTCTCAATGCTTAGAAAAACATTTTGCCGAATATTTCGGCCGGTTTGGCTATAGGCGAAATTTTTTTGACAGCAAAATTGAAACTGAAATTTGGCGATTTTTTGCAAAATATCGCCAAAAATATCGATATTTTTTTGCAATATAAACTGAATATTTGGACAAATTATCCACCTATTTTTCATGAATTTTTCTCTCTTTCCCAGAGCTCCCAAACCTTCTATCTCATACTTCTTGCATTCTTGTCATGTTTTTCTAATAGATCTCGCTTCATTTTTTACGGGTATAGCATTGTTTGTGATGATGGTCAAGCATGATTTAACACAAATCTAGGAGTTTTGTGGAGTTCTTTCATCTGAGAGATAACCATTGTTTTCAAAACTATCTTTTATTTAATTATTTTTTTTAAATTGCATGCCATAATGTTATTGGATGGGTATGAAATTAAAGTGTGTTGAACACTGAAAACCAATCTGCAAACTCATAGTGTTGGAATTTCTTTCGCTAAGTAATTTATTTATTTATTTTCGCGCATCAAAATTTTTATTTTATACACTAGAAATGCTTACTTTTTGTACGATATATGTGTTGTATCATGATCCAAAAAACATATGTGGATCTCCATGGGGCGATCTACAGACTCATGAAGTTGGAATATTTTCCACCCAATAAATAATTATTTTATTTTTTAAAAGTTATTAAAATATTTATATAAAATATAAATAATAATGAAAAAAGAGGAAAAATTAAGGAAAATGATTTTGAAAATTATAGAACAATAATAGGATCCCCACAACACCCTTCAATCACCCCCAATTAGTTCCCAAATGAAAACCCCAATTTAAGCTCTCCAAGTTTGCCTGCAGGCGTCTCAAAAGAGGTTGAATCAGTGTCAAATGCAAATGGTTGCATGAACCAACATTCGATGGGGTTGGGAGACATAAAAGGTAGATAAGATTGAGCATTCATTGCTACCCAACATCAACAACCACCACCACAGAGCATTCAATACCAATAAATACCTTCAAAGTAGTTGGAAAAGAAGGTTTTCATGAATGTCTTACCTTTAGATGTGTTTATATTGATGAATCTCGCTTCGGTGCTTCACGACGTGCAAGGAATCCACCCAACTCCTATGTTTTCTCCACTCCCGAGCTCTCAGCCCCTCTCTAACATACACAAATGTGTTCATGATGAGAAAGAATCATAAAATAGGGTTTTAAACCCGAAATTTTGAAACTGGGTAGGGGCGATTGATCCAGGCATGCAACTGCCCCCAATTGACCGGCCTTGTTTCTTCTTAGTGTGAAGACCAATTTCGACAAGTTTCGGAGGGTAGAAAGGTCTTTTTAAGCCTAATAAATGGTATAATTTACCTTGACATTTAAGTCCTCTAACATCAATTTTCGAGCATGCAAAAATCTCTTTTTTATGCATTTCGGATTGACTTTGTCTCTTCTCTTGAACTCCATTTGAGGGATCAGGTCTTCATCGTGGTCATCCACCTCCATAGGTTAAATTTTTTAATACCCAGGCTCAACTCGTATGGTCCAAAGTTGTTAACTACTTGCACTATGGGTTCGCAAACCTGAAGCAATGGGTTAATGGATTAGGATTTTAGGGAATTTCACATAATCTCTATTGGACACCATTTGTAGTTCATTGTATCAACCTCATGTTAAAGGACATCAGTAAGGTCAACATTATCCCGACCACAGTGGAGAGAGTCAAGCAAGTAACTAATTTCATCTATAATCATAGCGGTGCTCTAAATATGATGAGGTGAGCATGTGAAGGTGAGTTGCTGTGACCCCGTCCGACAAGATTCGCCCTGAATTTCATCACCTTCAGCAGTATCCAGGAGAGGAAGGCGGGCCTCAGAGCTATGTTTGCATAGGAGTTGTTTTCTTGGGTTGGATACAAGTAAGGATTTTTTTTCTATATACTATTTCATTAACAAGTTCTTATACATTTATATTATGAATATCTAGTATGTAGTATATATTCTAACTTAATGTGTTTTGACAATTCAATACAAATAGTGGGGGCACAGCACATGCGATGATTGCATCTAATGACCTATCTAGTTGGTGTTCTATTAAGCGTTGTCTAAGCTATGTGGTTTGATTCATTGTGATCTACAAATTATTTATATTTTTTTGGATGACAAGCGCCTTAAGATAAGTTTCTCTTCGAAACCTTTTGAGCTCTCTATTTTTATTTGGTTAGCTTTTTCTTGAAAGAAAAATATTGGCTGAGATAATGTTGGGATATTCCCACTTATGTGAAATGGTGCTATTTGATCCATTAAAATTTTGAAAAGAACACCCAAAAAATAAGAAAACGATTTAATTGACTTGGATTATTGTTTCGGGAAAAGAAAAAAAAAGGGGAGGCAAAAGGGAAATTTTTGAGGCATCTTGACAGAAGGAGTCTCTTCGGAGATCAGACATTCTTTAAAAAAAGGGGGAGAGAATTTGAGGCGTTTCTGAGTGGATGCTCCTAATCCTATTCTTAGGTTCAAGGATTTTATCACATACCACTCTGCCAAGTATCCTATTCAAGCACATATATGCTACAACATGATATCTTCAAGATACCATACTTTTCTTTCGGCTATTGACTCAAACAAAGAGCCTAAAAACGTCCTTGAAGCCATATATTCTCCTATATGGGTAAAAGCCATGAATGAAGAACTTGAGGCACTCAACAAAAATTACACTTGGGATATTATTTCTCTACTCAAAGGGAAACTTTCAGTTGGGTGTACAAGATTAAGTATAACAATGATGAGACATTGAGCGCCATAAGGCCCGACTAGTTGCCAAGGGTTACACCAGACCTTTAAAAAATATTACAAAGAAACCTTTGCCCCAATTGCAAAAATGAATACAATCAGAGTATTGATGTCTATCACAGTCAATCATAATTGGTGTCACACCCCACCCAGTCGAATCCAGTCATACCCGAATACCCATGGGGTGATACACCACAAGACCTAGGTTCAGTGACAATTCCATACAACACATGATATAACATAATTAAAAGGACAATAATAGATTAAGTTCAAATAATAAATTATCAAATCTGAAATAATGATTACAATCATCCATTACTTCAAATCAAAAGTTATAACATCAGAGTTTTGAAAAGAAAAGAGGATAGTTTTTCTTCGTAGCGGAAATTAAACTAAACTAATTCTCTAATGGAATCCAAACTCATAAGAACAGTCTTGGCACTGGCATGAAGCTCCATGCGAGTCTACATCTTCTTCAGTTGCTTCCTTATGAAAGTCTGCCGGCGACGAATCCTCCACTTGGAAGAAGTCCCCATAACCTGCAGATATTATAATAGAAACAAGCATATAAAAATGAATGAGTTCAACAGAACTCAATGAGGTCAACTCAATATCATATCATGCATTCGTTCACAAGATTATACACCACACATATAGCATGAATATCGACAATGTAATTAATGATAATGATATTATATATGAGTGATTATGATATTATACTCCTAACTCTATCATGAAATCTCTATGGTAGACACATATTAAGTTTATACACCAATCTTCTTTGGGCAGTCTCAGTCACTCTCCCTCAACAAGAAACGTCTATTGGGTTTTCCGCAGTTCTTGGGTAAAGTCCTGTCAAGCCATGGTTGGGGTATAGGTCACCACTCTCTCACATCACCGTTTGGTATGAGATTTGGTTTGTGTCAAGGATAATCCTAGGCCCAGTGCAAAGTCATATGGTCTCGTACTATATATGGTATAGATAATTCCCCTATGGCACCAGCCAACTCGATTTAGTATCTAATATCTCCCCTCATGCCTAGTGCCCTTTTGGTTCAATACTTTCCCACCTGTGAATGGAATCCTCAACAGGAGGCATCTGTTGGATCCCATTCCTTAATCCAGTGGTCATCCACATCTAATGGATAGGATGCTCTCCATGTCCTCTCACGAGTTGATTATCGATCCTGAACACCCAGGAGCCCTTATCTAATATATGCAACCCTACCGCTCTATGATGATAGTGGGCATGCTTGACACTCAGGACCCAGCCACTAATATCACAGATTAACCAGCTTCAATACCCCTGCCAGAAGGGTAGTAGTACTCATTAGGTTACCTAGCCAAACACTTTTAGACACCTAGCATTCATATACTTAGGTCTAGATGCATACTCATGTAAGCTTACTAGGGTAATGGGCGAACCCATAACCCTAGATGGTAAAAAGATATAAGAGAATCTAAGTGTCAAAACCGATCCCTCATACATTTTCATATCACCATTCAAAGAATATTGAAAAATAGAAGCAAACATATTTTCTTACCTTTCAACAGTCACACACATAATCACAAGATAATACTAAAGCAAGGCAAAATATCAATAATGAAAATTACCTATCATCATTAAACATCTAATATAAGGTTACGTATACTCCTCACCTTTCACTTTGATCCTTTTCTCCAAAGTCCCAAAATTCACTCCCACAAGTTGGTAACTAAAAGATAAATAAACCTATTCATGCAAGAGGATTAATAATCATAAATTAGAGTCAATTTGGGTTTCAAAAGATATCCCAAAATCTTCCCACGAAAATACAATCTGAAAACTAGGTTCAAACTCATTGTTTTCAACATAGTTCAGCGAAAAATCACCATTTCGCCACTGATTCGAAGTCGAACAGAAACGAAACTTTGGGAAAGTCTAATTGGTAGCAAAAGGGTTCTAAGGGTACCAGCAATTTGATCTAGCCCAAATGTGGCTCTCCTAAATCGCCCATGGAAGTTTCAAAGAGTCAAAACACGAAATCTTTTGCAAGGATTTGCACCAACAACTCTCATACTATAGATAAATCTCAACACAAGAATTCAAGAGCATCCAATAAAGCTAACATGCTTCCACTACCGCAATCCCACAAAAGAAGAGAAGAGAAATCCCACAAACTATTTTTAAAGAAAAGGGTTTAAGAATTCTCACCTTTCTTCAATGTTTCGATTCAGAAAGCACCTTTGATTGGATGGGATCTATTCTTCTCCTTGGTTTCTCCTCTTCCCCAAGCCTTAGCCTCACTCTAGCATTACAAAATGCGTTTTGGACCCCCATTCGGAATTCGATTTCAGTGATTTTCAGCTTGAAAGAAAGGTCTTTCGATTATCTACGTTTGGATACCTTAACCTCATCAATTGGACTCTCCATCACTGGTTTACAAACATACCAAAACCATCCTTTTAACATCATCGTGATTAATCCTCTCTCTTCTCTTAAACTCTAGGAGAGTGTCGAGTCATCACTAGGTCCATCCACCAACATTGGGTTCATTTTTGAACATTCAGGCTAGACTTGAATGGCCCACAGTTGTCGCCAACTCAAGCCCCGGGTTCTCGGTCCTGAAACCACGGGTTAAAGGTGTAGAAATCCAGGGGATTTTACATAATTGGTCTCTCTTCCAAATGTAAATAATGCCTTCTTGCACGGAGACCTTGAGGAAGAAGTCTACATGAATCTTCCACCAGGTCACCCCCTTGAGCATCAAGATGAGATTGTGTACAAACTCAATAAAGCAATATATAAACGGTCACGTCGTGCTTGGTATGGGAAATTGAGCATCGCTCTTGAAAGTGCTGGATTCAAGAAGGGAAATTCAGATCACTCATTATTTGTTAACAGGACTGCCAAAGAGACAGTAGCCGTACTCGTCTATGTTGACAACATTGTGATTGCACATGTTGATCTCAATGAAAGAAAAGCCCTTAAGTCCCACTTGAATCAGAAATTCGATATTAAAGATTTGGGTCAGCTACAATATCTCCTGGGTATTGAAGTTTCCTAGTCTAGTCAAGGGTTTTTCATCTCTCAGAGGAAATATGTCCTCGATCTTCTCAAAGTAATTGGTAAATTGTGTGCAGCTCCTGCAACGTCTCCAATGGAATATAACAGCAAATTTAGTGATAATAGTAAAGCCTTATCTGATGTTGGACAATTTCAAAGATTGGTGAATCGCTTAATCTACTTGACTATTACGAGGCCTAGCATTGCTTATGTTGTTAGTTATGTAAGTCAATTTCTACATGCTTCTACTGAAGGACATATGACTCTTGTGGATTGAATACTTCGATATTTGAAATCTAGTCCGGGTCGAGGTATCCTTATGAAGAACTATGGCCATACTGAGATTGTTGGATACTCAGATGCAGACTAGGTTGGGAATCCTTTAGACAGAAGGCTACCTCCGGGTTTTGCATGTTTGTAGGAGGAAATCTAGTGACTTAGAAAAGCAAAAAACAAAGTGTCGTGGCAAGGTTTAGTGCAGAGGCAAAATATAGGGCCGTGGCTTTAGCAACAAGTGAATTGGTTTGGCTTCGACTTCTATTACATGAATTAGGATTTAATAACACCAGAAGTCCTATGTAGTTGTTTTGTGATAATCAGGCTGCAATTCATATTGCATCAAATGCTATCTTTCACAAATGAACCAAACACATAGAAATTAATTCTCACTTTGTTCGTGAAAAGATTCAAAACAAGACTATGGAGAGTCTGTATATTAGGAGTAAAGACCAACTCGCAAATATCTTCACTAAAGCTCTTCCAAGAAATGTGTTTCAAGATATGATATCCAAGTTGACCTCCGACAATATCTTTGCTCCCACTTGAAAGGGGAGTGTTGGCAAGATATGGGACTCCAATATAGTAGAAAATCAAATAAATAATCACACCTTCGGAAACTGTAGGGAGTTGGGTGATATTGTATAAAGGTTACCAAAATTGTTGTAATAGTTTTTCTCTATTTAAATTGAATAAATCCTCCCCAAAAGAACAAGAAGTATAGGGAATTCATCTCCGTGGATGTAGGTCTTCCTCCTTGGATGACCGAACCATGTTATATCTTGTGTTATTTTCTTTTATCTATTGAATGCTTTTCAACAGATGAGCAGGCAGATTGTTGTCCGATAGATGGGTTTTCTCCAGCGGATAAGCTCAGGTCACATTCTTCTATTCTTACTCTGCAATAAATTTAAAATGCTATTATTTCAGTTGTGCTTGTTGTGTGTAAATTTCTACTTATTGATCAATTGCTACTTCCATATTATGGTCCTCTCTACTGGGTTACAGAGATTGTCACTCTTCTTTAATCTGGTAGATTAGATGGTAGATTAGAAGAAACAGGAGAACCTTGGGTTACAAAGATTGTCACTCTTCTTCAATCTAGTAGATTAGATGGTAGATTAGAAGAAACAGGAGAACCTTGTCTGACAAATAACACTTTGTCAGGAATTGATGCAAGGTTACCATTTGAAGAATGGGGAGGCAAGATTTGCGGCGAAGATTGATTTGCGAAAGGCTTATGATTATGTGCAATGGAGCTTTCTCTTCACGCTTCTATTGCGCTTGAATTTTCACCCCACCTTTATCAATTGGGTGGTCCAATGTATCATCTGGCCCTCATTTGTGATTGCAATGGATGGGATCTATTCTCCTATATTTTTTCGAAATCGAGGCCTACGAAAGGATGTCCAATGTCTCCAGTATTATTCAACTTAGTGCTTCAGGTGTTCACTGATTCCTTGAAGGCAGCAAAAAAGGGGGGGTCTTTTGAATATCATCCTTGGTGTAAGGGGTCTGAGATTACCTCCATCTGCTTCACGGGTGATCTCTTTATCTTCAGAACAGCATCAAAAGCCAATGCTGATATTCTTCTAAACCTCTTTCATGACTTCTCTCATCAGTCTGGGTTGGGAGTAAACCAAAGAAAATCTTCATTATTTTTTGGCAACACTCCAAATGATATCAAATCTTATTTTCACAACATGTTGGGGTTCGCAGTTGGTTCGCTCCCTATTCGGTATCTTGGTGTTCCCCTCACCTCTAAAAGACCTGCATCGTCGACTATGCTGGCCTCATTTCTAAGGTTGAGACTAAGTTGAGCTTGTGGCGTGCAAAAACACTGTCTTTTGCTGGTCGCATAACCTTGCTTAAGTTAGTGGTCATGGGGGTTATTGGGTATTGGATTTACGTCTTCTAATTGCCTGCCTAAATCATCCAACAATTGGATAGCTTAATGGCAAAGTTTTTTTGGTATGGGTCAGTGGAGCATGGGTCGTATAAGGTGGCATGGAGAACAGTTTGCTCTCCCAAAGAGGAAGGTGGCTTGGGGCTTTTTAATCTTAAAGAATGGAATATTGCCACGTTAATGTGAAACTTGTGGGTGTTAACAGCCGGCAAGAAGACAACTACGTCCTCTGGCAAATTTACTGTAAGATCTTCCCTTCATATTGTCCAGAACGTGGGAACAAATAGGGATTGGCCAAGGTGATTTGGAGCAAGAAGTATCACCCAAGATATTCTCTCATTACTTGGCTTGCTATCCTCAATAGATTGGCCACGAAGACTAGGATGCTTAGTTGGCATGCTGATATTGATCCCACTTGTGTGCTATGCGGCGAGGGTATCGAAGACCACAACCATCTTTTCTTTTGTTGTAGGTACTTTGATGAGGTGTGGAAACAAATCAAACTATGGAGTGGATTCTCCCACGGATTTGGGCTGACTTGGGCGGAGGAGGTACATTGGGTTTCTTCTCACTTTCCAGGTGATTCAATTGTTAGCATGGTTAGGTGCCTCTCGTTCACTGTAACAATTTATTGTGTTTGGCAATGACAGAATGGTAGAATTTCAAGAATGAAGTCCCTACCCAGGTGTGTGCTCGTGTGAAGCAGTTGCTTCAATACATGTTCGATGACCAAAAGTTGCAGGTGGAAGACAACGATGTTAACAAAGAGTTTTTCAGGCATTGGGGTATTGATGTTTCCTTTTTCCACAAAGAATTGTCCGTTCACCATTGGGGTCGTCCTTCGGAGGGTTGGCTGGTTGTAAACACTGTTGGTTCGGTGAAGGGTTATAGAGTAGGATATGATGCCATTGGAAGATTGGGAAATGGTCAGGTCGTGTTTTCCATAGGAGGTGGTGGTGCTGACAACAACATTCTATCATGTGAAGTGAGAGGCATCAGGTGTGGTATTCTAGAAGCTAGGAAGCATAACTTCTCGGTTGTGGAGATTCGCTGCAATTCTTTGAATGTGGTGCAAACCATTTAGGGAAAAGTTGTTGCTCCTTGGATCGTTATTGAACTGATGGAAGAGATTCAATTGCTCTTAGAAGGGTTTTAGCACTGGCAGGTGGTTCATAATATCCACGAGACCAACCGATGTGTGGATTAATTGGCGTCGATGATGCCGTCGATTGGTGAGCTTAACCTTGATGTTGAGGCGCTCCCTAATCCGTTGCAATTGTTTGTTAGGGAGGAGCGGTTTGGTCGTCATTTTTTTTTAAGAAATTAGCTTGATATAGTCTTTTTCTCTTATTATATTTTGTAATTCTCGCCCTTGTTTTAAAAAAAAAATACAACTAACACTCGATTTACTCCTTGGAATGTGGGGTGCAGTTAAATATTCTTGGCTTTAGATAAATTCCTATATATAATACTTCTTTTTCCTACAAGTAACATTCCCCCCCCCCCTCTCCATCTAAGAGAATACTCTCAAATTTAGGTTTGTTTCAATGGGCTTTCTCAAACAACATGACAACCCACTAAAAGAAACTAGTTTAATATTTACAACCGAAACCAAAATCTGCGGTATCTTCTAAACTATTTGCATTCCGTCATATCAAGTAAACTATTTACCACGGAATCCAATTTCCGTAGTATCTACTTAGCCATGTACATCACTATGATTGTCAACAACAGGGGTACATAGAAAAGTTTATACGACGAATGGAGATATCTGTAGTATCTAGTAAGCCCAGAAATTATATTATATATTGAATTGTCTAAAATCCACAATATGAGAAAATTTATACACAACGGTCCTGAAAACTGTTGTATGAGATGGACTCACTGCACCGGAATACAACTTCTGTCGCAAATAGTTTATAGGAATTCCAAGGCTGCAGAATTTGACATCCGTAGCAAATATTATATTGAATACCAAAACTTCTGTCAGTAGTGTGTACAATTATTTTTTGTTATCATTACATTAGACTGCCTTGTACCACAGCTTTTACCATCCATGGCAAAAAAACTGTTTACAATTGCCCCCTTTCCTTATAGTATACTTTAGACCGAGAACCCCTACCAATGTATAATACTACAACAGTACAAACTGAGTTAAATTTTGGTATACTGTAGACCAAAAACCCCTACCAATCATTCTATATAGACTAAAATCACCAAGTTAACCATTCTTTCCGGGTTTCTCCCAAAAACTTACAAAAAATACCAACTCAATCTAATAAGAAATTATTAGAAAAACTAACTAAAAGAGAGAATCAAGAAGAATTAATCTACAAAATAAGAAATTACTATTTGACAAACTCATGATAAAATTAACATACCTCTTGAAAGATAAATTTCAACCTTGAAGAGATTATATAAAAGGAAAAAGAAGATATAGCATCACTGTAGCAAAAGTGAAGAATGAGACTTGAAGATTAATACCACAATAAGAAACACGTTCGATGCCAAGGATATCACAAGCAATCAGGGTGTTCACCCCAGCTGGACAAGTATACCATCACTTGATATTTTGAGCTTCTGAAAAAAAAATTCTAATCCCTTTGCCTGTGTGACCTTGAGAGATGCTAGTTCACTAATGCTCATATCCAGAATTCCCTTAAGGCTTACCTTGACAATTACTAAAAAGCCCCCAAAAGAATTAGAGAACAAAATTACAGAACTACCATTAATAAAACAAAACAAATTGGTTTTGCAAAAAATAGAGAAGAAAATATATAAGTTTTTACTAATAAATAAACACAAATTTGCAAAACCATTTTATTAATAAATTCTTTCAAAAGGCAGTCTGTAGGTACGCGTACACTTTCGTAATTGTCAAGTCACTGACAATGAAGCACTAGTCATTAAGATCAACACTCAACGTACACATAATCTCTAGTTCACAGATTCAAAGTGTATTAACCCTAGAGAGACTAATCCTCATATCTCCCATAGTTTGAGCAATTTTAACTTGCACCCCTCAAACCCATCATAGTCCAACAATGTATATTTAAACAAGAATACATTATGATGGGTGCGGTCAAGTCAAGGACTACAATGTGGTTAAACCAAATGATCATTCATAAAATCAATCCAAATAACCACATAAATCATCATGAACAATAAATGCCACATATAATTAAAATAACCTTACAAATGTCCAATGTGAATGTGCAAGTAAAATAATAACATGTGTTGGGCCACATAATTCCTACAGTCTCCCACTTAGCCTAACACAATCCCAAATCCATTACATGTTTTTCAAATATACCAAAAGGCAAACCTTTTGTGAAGGGATCAAGCAAGTTTGACTTAGATAGCACTCTCTTAACAACAACCTCTTGCTTTGTAATCACATCACGAATATAGTGATATTGACCTTCTATATGATTGGCTCGAGAATGACACTTTGGATCTTTAGTGACAGCAATTGTGGAATTGTTGTCACACAAAAGTGGAATAGGTTTCTTTACACAATCCACTATCAATAATTATGACAAAAACTTTCAAAGATAAACATTTTCTTTGGCAGCTGCATTTAAAGCAATATATTCAGCTTCCATTGTTGACTAAGCAACACATTCTTGTTTCTTATTTTTCCAAGCAATAGCACCATCACCCAAAGTGAACACATAGCTAGAGGTTGATTTTCTGCTATCAACACACTCTTGATAATCAGAATCTAAATATCCAATGAGGTCAAGTTTATCAAAATGATAAGCCAATCTAAAGCGTTTTGTTCACTTAAGATACCTCATTATCCATTGCACACCAACCCAATGCATTCTTCCAGGATTACTTTGGAAACGACTGATCATGCCAACTGCAAATGCTATGTCTGGATGAGTACAAATCATTGCATATATCAAGCTTCCCACAGCAGATGCATAAGGAAATAATGAATAATTCAATTTTACATTCTTAGACTTAGAACTATCTTCCTTAAAAAGAGGTCTAAGATAGTTATAATAAATTTTTCCATCCAAGCAGTCAGTCATATGAAACCTACTTAGTAAGGTATCAATATACTTCTCTTAAGATAAACTCAAAGTTCTATTTTGACGATCTCGCTCACTTTTGATACCTAAAATATATGAGGCTTCACCCAAATCTTTCATCTTCAAATGTATCAAACAACCACTATTTAATCTCCACCAACATAGCAGTATCATTTCCAGCAAGCAGAATGTCATCAACATAAAGAATAAGAAATGCAACATTTGCTCCATCTTTCTTCACATAAGTGCAAGCTTCAGTAGTATTTTGGATAAAACCAATACTAGTAACTGCAATATGAAACCTTAAATTCCATTGCCTTGAAGCTTATTTCAAATCATAAATTGATTTCTCTAACTTGCATACTTTTCCTTCATTTCCTTTCGAAATAAACTCTTCAGGTTGTTCCATGAAAATGTCTTCATCAATATTTCTATTCAAGAAGGTTGTTTTCACATCCATTTGATAAAGTTCAAAATCAAAATATGCAACCAACGCCAAAATGGCGCGGATAGATTGAATTCGCACAATAGGAGTTTTAAAGAAATGGAAAAATGATCACAGTATTTGAGCTGGAACTTCTAGGCGCGTTACAACGTAGCTTTCCTTAAGACGTAATTCGCCCTCACACCAAGGTGCTATGAGGTATTGCGAACCGTCTCCCAGGATACAAAGAAGCCCAACTTCGAGTTGAATCTCTTGAGTTTTGCTGAGCACTCGCAAAACTTAAGAATAGAGAAGACTTCGGGATTTTCTCTCTTATACTGCTGTTGTGATGCTAGACGTATATATAGGCATTGAGGTGCCTCTACTGAACAGTTCATGACTCTGTTCGTATGGGTGCACCTCTTTGTAGGGATACGAATGCTGACGTTTAGATATGAGCCGTCGGATCGTTCGGCCGCACGATCTAACGGTCCATATTGAACCATCAAAACAATATTTATGGATCTACTTCCATCGCCCTAAATCTACCGTTGATCACAACACACGGTTTAGATCTGATCTTGCTCGAAGCGATGCAAGCGTGCTAAGTGCGTGCGCCACAAACGCCCACAGCCCACGCCGCGCGTGCGCGCTCGGACGGTATACCGTCCTCACTCATACACTGCACACACACTGGCGTGTCTCATTATTATAAGTTAGAGTTAATAGGTGGTACCTATTAATTAACCTGGATTCCGACACCTCAGTTTCCAATGTGGAACTATATAATAATACACTTTCCTAAAATAAATAAAGGAAAGTTTTCCGCACTTACAGATCCAATAAAATGAAACATATTTTATTATATTAAAAATAATACAACAAGGAGAAAAAGTTTCAGTGTAATCAATCCCATACTCTTGAGTGTAGCATTTAGCAACAAGCCTAGCTTTAAACTTTTCAATATCACAATTCATATCCTTCTTTCTTTTGAAGATCCATTTGCAACCCACAATTTTGGTATTCATTGGATTATCAACTAACTTCCACACACAATTCTTATTCATAGAATCAATTTCATCTTACATAACAGCAATTCAATGATGACAATCTTTATCTGACATAGCTTGAGAATAGGTCACTGGATCTTCAACAACTTCATTTACATTAACTCTTTCAAAAGTTTCACCTGAATAAACATAATAATCGGACAAAGCCGGAGCTTTAGAGATCATTTCGCTTCTTCTAATTGGAGGAGAAGGTTCCTTACGATTCTTTGGACTAGATGGAACAATAGGGTCTATGGACTCACCACCCAAACAGTTTTGGTGACCTTCAACACCTTCTTCCAACTCTTCCAAAACTCTCTTATCAGAATCAAAATTGCTCCCACTATCAAAACGATCTTCTAAAAAGGTAACATTCCTGCTTTCAATTATTATTTGATTTTTAGGATCATATAACATGTAACCTTTGGAAAGATGAGGACACCCAACCATGATGACACACCTTCTAGTTTTGGATAACAACTTGTTCCTATGAGGATTAGGAATGAGAACATGACCAATACACCCCCACACTTGAATGTGAGCAATACTGGCTTCTTTTCCATAAAAAAACTTATATGATGTAGAATATATAGCTTTGGTGGAAACTTTATTTAGTATATGCATAGCAGTATACAAAGCTTCTCCCCAAAAAGAAGTAGGATAATTAGCTCTAGTCATCATAGATCTAACCATATCAAGCAAAGTCCTATTACGTCTTTTAGTAATACTATTAACTTTTGGGATATGAGGAGGAGTTCTAAAATGTTTAATGCCACTTCCTTCACAATACTTCTCAAATTCATCAAATAGATATTCTCCACCTCTATCTGAATGTATTGACTTAATCACTTCTCCTGATGAATTTTCAACTTCAATTCGAAATGTTTTTAAAAAGTCTAAAGCCTCAGATTTATGTTTCATACGATATACAGAGCCAAATATGGAAAAATCATCAGTAAAAGTAATGAAGTAATGAAATCCTCCTCTTGCAATGATGTTCATATGTCCACATACATCAGCATGAACTTTTTCTAAAATATGGGAACACCTTTCACCTTTCTTGTAAGATTTCTTAATCATTTTTCCAGAAATACAATTTTCACAAGTTAGGAACTTTTCTAGAGACACTCCAGTCAATACTTCAGACTTAATTAATTTTTTAATTCTATCCACACTGATGTGTCCTAGCCTCAAATGCCAAAGATATGTGGTATTAGATTTAGCAGAAACATCCATATTGCAAACAACATTACCACATAATTGCACTTGATACAAATTGTTGTTTCTAAATCCATTCAACACAACTTTACCATCTTTATACATTAAAAACCTCCAATTTCCAAAATAAAATTCATAAACAAGTTTCTCCAACATAAAAACATAAAACAAGTTTTTCCTTATACTAGGAGTATACAAACAGTCAACTAAATTAGAGAATGTTCCATCATTCAACTTTAGCTCAAAAACTCCAACTCCTTCAATTGATACTTTATCATCATTTCCTATATAGATATAGCTCATCTCATCACTTGTTCTCTGTAGCTCCTTGAACCCCTTGAGGTTGCTTACCATTGGACCTCAGAAAAAGAGTAACATTGAGACATTTTATGTCCAGGCTTCTTGCAAAAATAACAAACAACTTGCCTTGACTTAAATTCAATATCCTGTCTCACATCAGTTCTCTTATTCTCTTGCCAATCATGCCTTTTATTGTTAAGCCTCTTCTTTTTCTAGTACTTCTTTGAATTATTGGGCTTATCAACCTTTTCTTCAACAGCATGAATTGCAATATCTTTCTTCCTCAATTTAGCATCTTCATGACCAATAACCTTGAATAAAAGATCATCTACAGTCCAACTTAACCCAGACACAAAATAGATTTATCTCACAGTTTCATAAGAATCAGGCAAAGAATGTAGGATTGTAGAAATCTTAGTTTTATCATCAACTGGTTTTCTCTACAAAGCTAATTCATCAGCTACTGCAATCATACTATTCACATGTTCTCTAGCATCTCCATCTTCAGATAATTTAGTTCTAATAAATTGCTCCCTCAAACCCTCAATGTGTCGGCTAGATTTCTTACCAAACTTCAATTCAAGACTATCTAAAATAGCCTTAGCAAAGGAACTATTCATATAACCCTCTATAAGAGAATCCGTCATATAACCCAACATCGGATACTTCCTTTATTATCAGCCTCAATCCAGAATTTATAAGCAGTCTTTGCAGTCTTAGAAGATTGGGCACCAGGCATAGTAAGACAATTCTCTTTAATACAAATTGAGTAATTGTAGAATCCAATAAACAAGTCAATTCTACGCTTCCACTCAGCATAATTGGGTCCAATCAAGATGCAATTTTTTATGACATCAGACATATTCAGAGATCTAGAAGAACCGGCCATCTGTTATATAACTTGTAACATAATGAGGAGACCATGACCCACTTGCACAAAACTATAACATTAACATTGGACACATGTGACAATCCCAAGTCCTTAGATGTCTCAAACTTTTCCCGTATCCGATGAGCGTAAGGAAAAATTCAATAATCCAAGAACCACATCAATCAAATTTTTTATAAACATTCCTATAACCGATAGGCGTAAGGGAAAAACAAAAGAAAATTATCATTCATACATGTCTTATCTGATGGGCGTCGACATACAAGAATGATAAACTTCTCAATAATCCTAACTTATCCATGTGATTAACCGATGGGTGTCATCATGTCTAAGCATTGGACAATCGATAAAACATACAAAACTCATATATCTAGATGTTCAAATCCATGCTCCCACTCAAAGTAATCAATACAACAATTTATAAATCAAATATAGTTTATGATTTTATAATAATTGAAGTAGGACCAATATAAATTCAGCTTATACAAAAGAATTAATATAAGCAAAAAATCAGGAATATTTAGGCTTGAGTCATGTACATAAATATGGCTTAAAGCCAATATCAATTAGGCTTGAGCCAATTAACCTTGATGGCTTGGCTTGACTCAAGCCAATAAGGTGGCTAGGCAATGATGAATCAAATTTGATGATTTACCTAAGTGAAGAAACATTTCATTTCTCAAGAAAGAAAGAAACTTTTCACTAAACAATTATTTTCAAATTCCAAGAAAACATTTATTACACTAAATGACAAAACATTGAATCAACACAATTTTTTAACTTACTATTTGATATTCCCATACGCATGACTCTTGGGATCTCTCTTTTAACTAACAAACAAAACCCAAAGGTCAAAACAATTTAACTTTGGATCAAAACCAAAAATCTTTCAAGGAATCTTTCAAAGTTAAACAAGAACAATTTATATAAAAATAAAGAACTATGCAGAGCCATCATGCTTGTGCTATTAGAAAAACTAGATAAAAGAGAGAATCAAGAAGAATTAATCTACAAAATTACTATTTGACAAACTCATGATAGAATTAACATACTTTTTCAAAGATAAATTCCAACCTTATAGAGATGATATAAAAGGAAAAAGAAGATCTAACACTACTATAGCAAAAGTGAAGAATGAGACTTGAAGATTAACACCACAATAAGAAACATGTTCAATGCCAAGGATCTCACAAGCAATCAGGGTGCTTACCCCAGCTGGACAGGTATACCATCACTTTGGTATTTTGAGCTTCTGAAAAAAAATTCTAATTCATTTGCCTGTGTAACCTTGATATATATATATATATATATATATAGAGAGAGAGAGAGAGAGAGAGAGAGAGAGAGAGAGAGAGAGATGACCAGTCATAAAGTCCACTCTAAGTGAGATGTGCTAGGCCACTAATGCTCATATCCAGAATTTCCTTAAGGTTTACCTTGACAATTACTAAAAAGCCCCCAAAAGAATTAGGGAACAAAATTACAGAACTACCATTAATAAAACAAAACAAATTGGTTTTGCAAAAACTAGAAAAGAAAATATATAAGTTTTTACTAATAAATAAACACAAATTTGCAAAACCATTTTATTAAGGGATAATTACTATTGGCCCCCTGTATTTTGATTTTATTCTAATGTATCCCCTGTACTTTTCAAAATTACTAATCCAACCTTTGACTTTGTCTACAATTACTATTGCCCCCTACCATTAAGTTCTGTTAGTTTACTGATGATGTGGCAACTTTATATTTTCTCAAAAACCCTAAAATACCCTTATACTTATCTCTTTACTTATTTACCCTTTTGTCAAGTTACAGTAGTACCCTTAATTAACTGTGGAGAAAAAAAGTAACTATAATCAGTTTTATTCAACAACAAAAAAAAAAAAAAAAACCACTACCAAATAAAGAAAGAATGATTGAATAAAACTCAAATAGAAACCGAAGAAGAAGGAAAATCAAATTTAACTCAAACTGGAAAATGAATATCACTTAAAATAATTGTTTAGGGTAAAATTGACATTTAATCTGGCTTTTATAAATGAGGTAGTATCATCTTTTGATTTCTCAATTTTTATGAAGGGCAAATTAGACATTACATATTCAAACTTAACGGCAACTTAACACCGTTATAAGGAAGGGGGGCAACAGTAATTCCATAAAGAACAGGGTTTTATTAGTAATAAAATCAAACTATAGGGGGGCAACAGTAATTATCCATTTTATTAATAAATTCTTTCAAAAGGCGGTATGTAGATATGCGTACACTTTCGTAATTGTCAAGTCACTAGCAATGAAGCACTAGTCACTAAGATCAACACTCAACGTACACATAATCTTTACGTGGATGGACTCCACAGATTCAAAGTGTACTAACCATAGAGAGATTAGTCCTCGTATCTCCCATAGTTTTAGCAATTTTAACTTGCACGCCTCAAACCCATCATAGTCCAACAATGTATATTTAAACAATAATACATTATGATGGATGCGGTCAAGTCAAGGACTACAATATGGTTAAACCAGATGATCATTCATAAAATTAGTCCAAACAATCCAATAGACCAAATAACCACATAAATCATCATAAACAATAAATGCCACATATAATTAAAATAACCTTACAAATGTCCAATGTGAATGTGTAAGTAAAATAATAACATGTGTTGGGCCACATAGTTCCTACAGAAATATTTATGAAAATAATCCTAATTCAGGAAAAGCCAATCAAAGGAAAGCCAATATCATTAATAGGATTTGAGCCGATCTGAGGAAGTAAGCACCTGACCAGAGTTGTAAAAACCTAATTGGGCCACTAAAGCTTTGAAAGTGGTAAGTCACTGAGCATTCCCCTATTCAAAAAAAAAAAAACAAGAGCATGGAAAATAGGACCCAAAGCCAAAACCCCCTATTTCCAGCCCTAAGCGCTGAAAGGAGAAACTTTGCTGCAACTTGCATGCCCGGAGGACAAAGCAAGAAATTCACATATTTGAAGATGAGATTTCCTTAAAGGTCTTAATTAAGGGTGTCAATTGCATACCGAAACCATTTAACCGTCTTGAATCGTCTTTGTCTAAAACCACACCGTATCGTACCGTTCAAAATTCGGTACGGTATGTACCGAAACCGAATTTCTTCGGTACGGTTTCGGTTTTAGGTACTCATATCATGGGTATGTACCAAAACCGTACCGAATTGACACCGTACCAAATTAAGGGATATAAGTATAATTTTATAATGAAAACACTTCACATTTACCCTATCTATAATTCCCTATTTTAGTTTTTCGTTTCGTCCTTCACTCCTCTTCTTAGATTTACTTGCTTCTCTATTAATATCAAATTCTATCAATTGTTAGGTTGCAATTCCATTAGGATTTTAATGAACTAATAATAAAAGTGGCATGGGTTTGTTTGTACCAAAAGTGTACTGCACTAAATACCGTGTTTAAATCGTTTTTCATACCAATTTAATAACGAAACCATACCGAACCGTTTTTGCAAATACCAAAACCGTATCGTACCGTGTAAATTTGGTACGGTACGATTCTGATTTTCGATATTCAAAGTTGGTACCTGATGCGTCCAAAATTTGCTCACCCCTTAGATCTCCTGAAAATGACCTGCAAAATAAAGCGTCAGATGTGGCCCGACAGCTGGGATCGGGAGTCCACCTCCAAAGGCTAAGTCAGTTGATGAACTTAATCACAAACGGCTGTGCTAGAGCACAGAGCTAAGGAATGAATAATGAGAATACGATTCGGATAGTAAGCATCTGAGTGTTTTCTTCCCTCCCTACTTTGTGGGTAGGTTGATGTCTTATATAGAGTGTACCTTTGAATCTTCTTCGTTGGATGTATTTGAGCCTTCTTCGGATAGTCGTTGGATCTTAACAGATAGATCAGTTGAGTAATAGACTTCTACTAGTTTGGACTAGTAGATGACTCCTAGGATAATCCGACTGTTATCTAATGGTTATCCATATGATAGCGATGACTGATAGCCGCCGAATTCTGCTAGCCGTCATTAGGTTGATTAACCTACTCTGAAAGTATCGGATTAGGGCGTGCTTGTGGCTGATTTAGTTTTCTTCCTCAGCAAGCTACCTCATGGACCCGGCTCATTCGGAAGCGAGTCGATTCCCTTCATCCCGACTGGAGTCGAGGGTCGAACAAAAAATGAACCAAGTTCGATCATATTTTCTCTGTATCAGTACCATACCAATTGACACCCTTAGTCTTAATGGCTTTGGTAAGGAAAATTCTTAAAACCAGCCTGTGGTTTGGTCTTGTTCTTCCTTCTATGTAGGGGTGTCAATTTGTAGCCCGAACCGTACCAGCCCGTTATTGCCCGAACCAGCTTGAATTGAACCTTAATGGGTTGTGTTTGGGCTAAGGGTGGCGGAACTCGCACCAGCCCTAAATCAAAACCATTATAACCCTAAATAGTATTTGAATTATAATATTACCACTAGATAGTTGGTATGGACAATTATTAAAATTAAGCATGAATTTAATGATCAAATAGTCATTTTACTACTTTTAAGGGACAAGTAGAAGGTTAAGTATGAATGTCCAACTGAATGTATTAAGTTTGTTTAAATTGAGTAAATATTTATCCAATGTAGATGTATGTATTTTGCATATCAAACTAAATATCAACCCAAAAACGAAATGGATTTCATAGTGGTGGGGGGGGGGGGGGATCTACATTTTTAGAGAACAAAAACCCAATTTTAAGGCAATCAATCATAGCACAAAAAAATAATTTAAAAGGGTTTTTGGTTTGAGGATTTGTTTCTGGAGGACCATTCAATGGAGCCTGAGGAATGAGCTTGCAGTCTCTATGTTACTACTTACTATCTAGGTTCTTGATTTTTATAGGAGGGAGGATTTTCTACAATGTCGAATGACTTTTAATTTTTTAATAGATATTGACCAATAGCAATTTTGCTTTGCATGCAATTTTTGCTTTTGTTGTAGGATGCTCAATTGGTTTTTTTTTTTTTACACCATAAACTGTTAGTCAAACGGAGTCTAAACCTTTAGTTATTCCAAACCCAAACCACACCAAAATGAAACCGTTATTTGTCTAATGGGCTAGATGTTTTTAAACCCGAAACCGTTAAGCCCAACCTAAAACCGTCTGAAACTGCACCGTTGACACCCTTACCTCTATGCCAAGAGAAAGCCTAAGGAGAACTTTTAAGATCCCTAGTAGTGGGAGGCTTTAAAGCCATAGAGCTGCAATGCAAAATGGAACAGTGTTGGTGGGCTCATGATGCAGACAAGGAAATAGAAGGCCTCGCCCTTGCTGGTAGTAGGTTTAACCTTTATTTTTACATGTATAAAAAGGGGGAAACACAACAAAACCATATAGACCATGATATGTTTATATCCATTTTGATACAATAGAAGTGAATACACTATGCATCTCCCTATCTCATTACCAATTCAAGCCGGGATGATCCTATATACCTCTGTTTTTTGCCCATAGCCAACTCTCATCATTCACTTCCTTTCAATAGCTTTAAAAATTCTTCTTAACAAAGATCAAAATTATAACTAAAGATTCTTTAGACACAAATGCTATTATCAAAAGAAATCCATGACACTATGAATTATTCTGTCTAATTATAAGAAAAGCTAAAGTCCACATGCAAACATGAGAGTGAACTAGTTTTTTTTAGAAAAACTAAATAGAGAATGAGAATTGATACCAAAAAGGCCCTTAATCTTCTATAACTGCCCATAGAATGTAATAAAGAGTTTTATTAGCTTTGTATAATTAGAGAGTTTCTCTAAATCAACATAGAAATTGCGTGGATGATGTAGCAAATCGGAACATATGGATCTCTCTCTCTCATGTTTTTTCAAAAGATGTTTGTTTTTAGCATATGATTCCATCTCTTCTAGGGTTTGGCTCACCGCTCAAGTTAAAAAAGGATAAGATTATTGTTCAGAATAAACACACAACTTTAACGTGGTTTGATCTTCAGTATGAAGTCTACGTCCACGGTGAAATCCCCAATCAACTGTGTTCTGGGGAGAGTTTTTATTATCTTTAAATAGAGATGGCAGTGTACATGATGTGGTATTTTACAATGAGTAGAGTTCTACAAGTAAAGGAACTTTACAATGAGTGGGACTATTAGTCTTTGTGTTACACTGAAAGACTAATATCCAATAACACTCCCCCTCAAGTTGGATCGAAGATAACATCTGAGGTCAACTTGGATAATAGTTTTTGGAATGTTCCCTTGGATAAAGCTTTTGTGAAAATATCTGCAAGTTGCTCTTCACTTCTTATGAATGGAGTTTCAATAGTTCCATCTTGGACTTTCTCACGAATAAAATGACAATCAATCTCAATGTGTTTGGTTCTTTCATGAAATACTGGGTTGGAAGCAATGTGAGTAGCTGCTTGATTATCACAGAAGAGCTTCATAGGTTGATTAAAACTGTCAAATCCTAATTCTTGAAGAAGAGATCTGATCCATACCAATTCACTAGTTGCGGATGCCATTGCTCTATACTCGGCTTCAGCCTTTGGAACGTGCAACCACACTTTGTTTTTTACTTTTCCAAGTGACTAGATTTCCTCCAACAAATACGCAGAAGCCAGTAGTTGATTTTCGATCAATAGGATTACCTGCCCAATCAGCATCAGAGAATCCTTCAATAATAGTGTTCCCATTTTTCTTCATCCATATACCTCGTCCTGGAGATGACTTCAAGTAACATAGAATACGGTCTACCAATTCCATATGTCCTTTGGTAGGAGCATGCATGAATTGGCTCACATAACTCACTGAATAAGCAATATCAGGTCTAGTAATAGTAAGATAAATTAGCCGTCCTACTAATCGTTGGAAACAACCAATATCTTGCAGATGAGTAGAATCATTGACCACTTTGCTATTATAGTCCATGGGAGAATTAGCTTGTTTCACACCCATTTTTCCAGTTTCTTTTAGAAGGTCAAGAGTATACTTCCTTTGACAAATGAACAATCCCTTACTAGAGCTTGCAACTTCAATACCAAGAAAATATTGAAGTTTTCCCAGATCCTTGATGTCAAAAGTTTTATCCAAATATTACTTGAGAGTAGTAATTTCCTGATGATTATCTCCAATGATAACTATGTCATCAACATAGACTAAGACGACAACTATACCGCCAGTAGTTTTCTTGACAAACATTGAAGAGTCTGATCCACTTCTTTTGAATCCAAAAACTATAAGGGTTGTACTTAACTTCTCATACCACGCTCGTGGTGATTGCTTAAGACCGTATATTGCCTTTTTCAATCTACAGGCAATACCATCTTGATTTTTTAATGGATGACCTGGAGAAACTTCCATGTATACTTCTTCTAGCAAATCTCCTTGTAAGAATGCATTCTTAACATCCATTTGAAAGAGAGGCCATTCACAATTGACGGCTATTGACATTAACACTCTTACAGTGTTCATCTTCACTACTGGTGCAAAAGTTTCCTTATAGTCAATCCCATATGTTTGGGTGTATCCTTTGGCAACAAGCCTTCTTTCAATTGTACCATCACTGTTGTATTTGGTTTTATAGACCCATCGACAACCAACTGAGTGTACACCATTTGGAAGTGGAACAATATCCCAAGTATGATTCTTATCAAGGGCCTTTAGTTCGTCTTCCATAGCCTTTACCCATATTGATGAATTCTTGGCTTCAAGGTAATTAATTGGTTCCTTATGATCATCAATGGCAGTTAAAAATGTAAGAAATTGAGGAGAAATACGATCATAACAAATATGAGATTGAATGGGATATTTTACTGCATGATATGTTGAAAAGTCATGCAATCTGATGGAAGGTTTAGAGACTCGAGTTGACCTTCGAACTTGTATAGATGATGTCTACTCATTCTCAGGTGGAACCAATATTTGTAGTTCTTCTTGAGTATCAAGATTTTGTTGCTCAATGTCGATTGATGAGCTATCTGGCATACTTGGTAATGGGGTAGGAGCAAATTCCTGCACAACAAGTTCATTATAATTATCCATATTCTCCCCCTGAATTTGACTCCTGCCAGGATAAAACATGTGAGTTTCATTAAAGGAAACATCACGAGAAATAAAAACTTTCTTGGTGGAAGGATTATAACGTTTATAGCCCTTTTGTGATGTCGAGTACCCCAAAAATACACACTTTTGAGAGCGAGGATCAAGTTTGCTACCATGCTGCGAGTGAACATAAGCAACACAACCAAAGACTCTAAGATGAGTCATTGTAATTGGACGATTATAGAGAACTTCCAGTGGAATCTTGAATTGTAACACACTGCTTGGAAGACGATTAATCAAATAACAACTTGTAAGAACCGCATCAGACCAATAAATTTTTGGAAGATTTCCATGAAAAAGTAAAGAACGGGTCACCTCCAGCAAATGCCTATTCTTACGTTCAGCAACTCCATTTTGTTGAGGTGTGCCAACACAGGATGTTTGATGCAAGATTCCCATATTTCTAAGATAGGACTGGAAAGGAGTATTTGTATACTCTGTGCCATTATCTGTTCGCAAGATTTTAATACTCGTCTGAAATTGAGTGTGAACCATTTTGCAAAAATCTTGAAATATCTGCAAAACTTCATTCTTGGATCGCAATAAATATAACCACGTGGCTCGTGATTTATCATCAATAAAACTAATGAAATATTTAAAACCATCTCTAGAATCCATAGGAGAGTGCCAAACATCAGAATGCACAATCTCAAAAAACGTACTGGAAACATGAGTACTGTTCGGAAAAGACAACCTATGTTGTTTAGCAAAATGACAAGCATCACAACAACTAGAATCAAAAAAGAAAGATGAATTCAAAAAATTTAGAATCCTATCAGAAGGATGGCCCATACGCCAATGCCAAAGTTGGGATTTCTCAGGTTTTCTCAAAGAAACCAAAGCATTGTTTGGAGAGTCCAACACATAGAGACCATCTTGCAGGCGACCTTCACCAATCGTCATTCGGTTTTTGTCTGTCCTGAAATATTACTTTGTCCTTGGAAAATATCACATGACAATTCAAACTTTTAGTGATCTTGCTAACTGATAGTAAATTCATAGATAAAGATGGCACAAACAATGCATCTGCTTCAGTTAAAAATAAATTCAATTTCCCATGTCCTTGAATAGGAATAGTGGTGCCATTAGTAACCGTAATAGGAGGGAAGGAGTCCACTTTATCAGTACTCAAATCAGATAAATAATATGAAGAACGACACATATTGTCAGTTGCACCAGAATCCACTATAAAATAATTCTGAGATAAAGTGGAAAGGGCAAGGGGAGTACCAGTGGTGTGAGCAACATTGCTTGATTCAGCTACTGAGCGAACAGAACTATTTGACTGAAGGAACTGTTGTAGTTGAGATGCAATCTGTTCAAGAGAACCCTGAAAATCTGAAGAGCCTGCTTGCGCAACAATTTTTGGATCTGAGACTGAGAAGAGCTTTGCTCAACATGGGCAATCTCTTGTTGCAGTTCATAGATTCTAGAAGAATTATCAGCTTGTCCATACATGAGTCTCAAGGCATCCCATAGAGATTTGGCTGTTTCGGAGTAAGCAAAAATCTCATATATCCGAGGTTCCATGGAATTAAAAAGCCAAGTCATAACTTGGTTATCATTGGCAAGCCATTCACCATATTTGGGGTCAGTAATATCAGGAACTTTGGTCTGTCCATTAACATGACCAATTTTAGAACGCCCACCTAAGGCAACGGTTGTTGCACGTGACCAAGTCAAAAAATTTCTCTCATTGAGTAAGGTAGAGGTAAGACGACCAGTGGATTCGTATGAAACCTTTGGATCAGCCATTAGTGAATACTTCTACCCGTGCAACAACAAATCAACAACCAAATATTTTTTTTTTTAATCGGATAACTTGTTCTGGTGAAAGACTAATATCCGAAGCCTTTTTTTTTTGAACAAGTGTCGAGGTCGTTCACCTTGCGAATCACGAACGCCTGACGTGGCAACTTGATAAAGACAACCGTAGCAGCAGTGCAAGTGCAGTAGCACAAACACAACCAAGATATATATATATATATATATATAACCAAATATTTTGGTTAGGGTTTTTGGGGGGGGGAGAAATACGCGGGGGTTTTTTTTTGGGGGGGGGGGGGGGGGGGGGTTGGGTGGGGCGTGGGGGGGGGGGGGGGGGGGCGTGGAAGAAAAAGAGGAGGGAGGGGGGGGGGGGGGGAGGGGCAAAAAAAAAAAAAAAATATATATATATATATATATATATATATATATTTCATGCATCCATCTTGCATCCGGATATTATGTAAGGAACGTTTTCTCAGTACCAAATTCTGAAATTATGGTTCAATTTCTATGGAATGCATCCCCTAGCCCAAAAGGAAAGTCTATTATCTGAACTTCGTAGAGCGAGCTTGGCTATAAGTCTCAGTTCTGATAATTAGATGGAGCCCTGTAGGCTTTGTGTTTTGCGCCAAACGAAATTTACCATACAATATCAGTAAAGACCACGAGAAAACCACTCCTTCAATATCTTTGCATTCATATAGTATAACTTTGCATCAGGCCAAGATAAGTAAGTCTTAACTACGAAGGTAGTACTGAGTAGGATATACAACTTTATTGATCACTCGCTGTATCCAGTTCATGTTCTCTATTCACTATTCACTTGTTCACTTCTTTGCTAGTAAATTTACTTTTCGGAACTCTAGTAAATTTTCCTTACTGTCTTTATAAACTTGCTATAATGAAGGAAGTAGTAGATAAATTTACTGTTTATATTCATCTTTTGCATAATTGTAATAATTTTTCACAAATAAAAGAAGTATTTTGCAGTTTACTTGAATATTACAAAACAATTGTGAATATTATAGAACTTCCACAAACATATGTTGAACAAGGATTAACTCTTCCAATAGAAATCCGCGAACTTATCTTTGATAAGTTAGCAATTTCTATTAAACCAACCAATACTGTAGTACAAAAAGAACAATTAAGAAATAAGTTTAAAAATCAAAGACAAAAATATGTGATATATTTGGCAGTAAAACATTTTGACAAAAAAGAAACAGAATTACCGTGGTATGATCTTATAAAAGGAATAAAATATAAAAGTCCCACATCTATGGGATTTGATCCTTATACATATGAATTACTCATGTTTGAAACTCTAGAAATAAAAAAACATGAAATTAAAATAGAAATTTTACACCAAAGAAATATTGGTGATGAACTTGTTTGTATAAGAACTAAAATTCAACAAAATTATAAATGAATCCATAATATTATGAATAAAGATCAAGTCATAATAAGTAAAAAAGATAGAAAACATATGAATAAAATTGAAAGAAATAATCAAAAATTATTTGAACAAATTAAGAATTTAGTAAAAATTTATGGAAATATTAAACAATATATGGAGCTTAAACAAAATGAATTAAATACCGCAATTGACATTGAAGATAGTGATAATTACGAAATAGAATAATTATGCAAATTTAATAGAAAAACTCTAATATTTAATAACATTAATTGGAACATGAGTTCACAAGATAGGCTAAGACAGTTAAGAGAAATAAAAAATGTAAGAGATAAAATAAAAGAAACAGAAAATGAAGTTAATTATTTTAGAAGAAAAATGGAGTAAATAGATCATAATGAACCCTTTGATAATATCCCAGACTATTTACGTTGGAGAATAGATAATCAACCACCAATACTAATAAGAATATACCAAATAGATAGATTAAAGGCTATCTTAGAATATAAACAAAAAGAATTAGCACAATTTGCATCATGAGTCATCTTGGTAACAAATTATTCTAATAATTATGCAAAAACTAGTAGAAACATACGAGTATACATATCCGCTTTACAACTTAGTCAAACAACTAACGGAAAGAAAATGGCTTTTTGTAGCTTATTAGAATATTTTAAACATGCAGTAAATATTATTGAACTCCCTGAAGAAACTATTAGTCAAGGAATAACTTTACCCAGTGAAATAAGAGAACTGATATTTGATAAATTAGCATCATCCATAGAATCTACAAATTCAAAATTATTATCACAATATATACAATTAAAAGAAGACACAAGATCAATAAGACAAAAATATTGTATACATAGGATTTCGAGTTATTTCGATCAACTTTGACGAAGACCTCCCCTGGTATAAAAATATAGAAAATATGAAAATGAAATTAGCTATATCTTACGGATATGAACCATTTGATAGAAGTTTAACTTTAATCGAAACAATAAATATAAAAACTCAAGAAATGAAAATAGAAATCCAAAAACAAAAAGATATAAGTGATGAGATAGTAATCTTGAAACAACAAATCAGAAATAATTATGATAGTATACATCGATTAACTGCTCCAAGATATTTAGGACCACGCGGCCCTACCCTAGAAGAAAGAAAACTTCTAAAAGAATTTAGACAACAAAATTATGAATTATTTGAAGAAATTGGAATATTATTAAAACAATTTGAACAAATAATTAGAGTAAATGAAGAAAATGACATGACCTATTTGAAGATTATCATAATTCCGAAGAATATTACTAAATGGACCAAGAAAATAAAAATTATAAAAATGAACTAATAGTACTTAGACAAAATCAAGATTACATAAAAAGTGAATTAGAACAAATTATGTACGTAACAAACCAATTAAAATTACAACAATTACCAACAAGTGAGGATATACATAAATTAATCTTTTTCTTTGAACAAGAGCAAAATAGACATATAAAGTATAAAGAAATATTTAATTTATTGAACGAAAGATGTGATAAAGTAAATATTAGGTGTGATCAAATAATGGAAAAATTAGAATATTTAGAAAAGATAATTAAACAAATAGGATATTAGGCTATGGAAGACAACCTTATATATCAACAAATTTTACAACAAGCCAAAGAATATCACCCAGAAACGGAAGGCTTATCAAAATATGATCCAGGACAACCCACTGATAAAATACTCCTTAAACAAAATAATGTAATTATATTATTACATTTAAAACTCCTAAATAACTTAGAACAATTACACAAAGATTTGCTTTTAGTACAAGATTTAATACCAAAGAAAACCACAGTAAATGATATATTATCTCAAATGGAAAATCTAAATATTAACAAGACAACGAGGAATAGATAGACTCAGACAACCAAAACCCCTAGCTAAATTTTACGTGCAAAAATCATGAGTAAAATGATAAGAAAATTTTCGAATAGACAACTAGTAGGACAGTCCTCCAAAACTTCTGAAAGCCCACAAGAAAATAAAATAACAGAAATTGTAGATATAAATGAAAATATAGAAATATTTAGGAATAATGCTTTAAATCTATTAAACCCTAAAACCTTATATAATACAAACAAACTTCCCAAGAGATCTTGTATTTATAAGACACAAAAACGAAGAAATTGTAAGTTGTTTAGAAGGACAAACCATCGGATTACCAATGGTGGACAAAGAATTAAAAATATTATTAAAACCAAAGCATATTAAATTAATACACACTTTGGAATATTTGTAGTTGGAATAAAATCCCTTACTCGAAAACACTTAGGCACTAAAGCCCCGGTAACAATATATGATTCTAGATGGAAAAACACAAATTCAATAATACAATTAATGGAAATAGATATGAACAATAATGTAGGATTAGTATTCTTCACCCCTGATATGTTAATTGATAAAGAAGCTTTTATAAACAATATACAGATAGGAATCCAAACTAAAGGATATGAAGGATTTACAGAAACAATCTTATAATTTGTATCTTGGATTTTTAGGAGCCGGAATACAAAATTCAACCACTAATTATAAAATAAATATAAAAGATATAGTAGAAAGTATGGCTAGTAAAGGCGTAAAAGCCATAACACCCCCTAAAATAGACTCTTTTGAATATGCGGGATTACCATGGAACATTTCTCAAATAGTGCAAAACGATACACAAATGACAATAACTCCATCTCGAACACTCAATGTATCAAACCGCTAAAGGAGAGACATTAATAAAATTCACAAATTATACAACCCTAACCCAACCTAAGACAGACAACGATCTTGAATCAATTAGTGATTAAACAAAACAAAATGGATATCAAAAATACTTTAAAAGAAATGCACCAATCAATAGATAAATTAACAAATAATATAGCAATAATTACCAAATTAGTAGAAGAACAATGTAAAAAAGATAAGTTAGAACAAGAAAACAAATTTAAGGTTATAGAAAACAGAAAGAACTTGTTATAACCCCCGATACAAATATCACCTATGAATCGACATAGAATTCGAATCGGAAATATCAAATATTATTAATACGGAATATGTTGTAGATCCGAACGTGAGTATATACAAGAAATTATAGATAATATAAATAATGAATATATGGAACCACAAGAATCTAGAGCTAGTGCTTCACATCAACCTCACAATACTCACATACGAGATACAGCAATGAGTACTGAAGATGGATCATCTGGAATGAATCTACCTAGACCATCTGCACAACATAAAGATATATTTTGGTTACCGGGAAATACCAACAATTTTAATCATAATACACAATGGAAATCTAGAGGACAAAGATACCCTACCGATGAACCGATAATATTCCGGAATCATGAGCAAGGAGCTATATTAAATATAACACATCATGATCCACAAAAATGGAATCTTGTTATAGCTATTTGGAAACAAAGAGTTACTAATGATATTTATAAAAATTTTAATGTAGAAAATTTAACAACAGAAGAATTATTTGCTAGATTAGAAACATATTTAGGTGACTCTGTTAAAGTGATATGGGAAAAATTTAAACAAGAATATCAACCCACATATCAATATTTAATAAATCTAGGAAATATCCCTTCAATTTCTTAAATTATGTAGGACAATTAGTCACTGGAAAAGACCCAAATTTAGGAAACACCACAGAGCAGGCTGATGCCTTAAAAACATTAGAACAAATGTCTTTAACAGATTATCGATATATTAAACAATTTTGTAATGATTACATGTATCATGGAATAAAATCTGGATTATATTTTAATAAAGAAATAAGTGACAAACTATTTTTAAAATTACCGGAATATTAGGACAACAAATACTCGAAGCTTGGAATAATTTTTTAAAAGACAAGGCTGAGCATATAACTAAAGCAGATATGCACGGTCTCGGTATAAAAGTACAATTTATAATGGAAACACTTAAAGCTAAATGTGCTGACCAATTAGCACAAAAACAATTAAAGGGAGATAATAGCTATTGCGATATAATGTATGTCCCACAACAATACAATAGAAATATACCATTCTATAGAAAACAAGCTAAACAAAATAGAAATTACCGGAATTCTAAATACAATACAAATTCCACTAAAAGCCAAAATAGCTATACTAGTAAACCTCGAAAAACAAATTCCAATTACTCTATCCGAAAATCTACAGCTAGAAAACCATTTTTATCTCAAGATAAACATGTTAGAAGATATGACCCTAGAAGGACATATAAACAACAATTAAAGTGTTATACCTGCGGCAATACAGGACATTTTAGTAATAATTGCCCAAATCTACAAAATACATATACTCAGAATGCTTATTTAGTACAAAATACAAATCAAGCGTTATTAGAAATTGATAAAGATGTTTCCGACACCGAAAGCATTTATAGTATAATTACTATCCATGATAGGGAAGATATAGAACAAGAAGATCTTGAACAAAAACCAATAGAAGAATTATTCCACAACATCAATTTAAACCATATTTATTAAATGACAAGTTGTTCTCATAATTGGATAAACAACAAAGGCAACCTACAAATAGGATGTCTCTACTGTGGCTTTTGGCCATCTTTACAAAACCGGTATCAATGTAACAAATGTTATAAAGAAGCCTGTAACTCTTGCCTTACTGGCAAAACCTCTCCATTTTTACGCACACCCGAATATTCAAATATAACTCTTCTCTCACCTACCTCAACCCAAAACACACCAGTTATACAGACTCCCACAGCACCTTCGATCTTCGATTAACACAAATTGAATCAAATAATGCACAACTTCAAACTCGCGTTTCAGCCCTCGAATCCGATATCGTCTCTATTAAATCTGATATTCAAACCATGCACACAACTCTACATACCTTAACATCCAAGGTCCAATATATTACTGAATTATTACAATTAAAACAACATTCTCAATCACCGCCTACCGAGCTCTACAACACTGAATATTCCACAAACTCTGACCCCGCTTCTTTTCCCACTTTCCAATGTTCACCTCACCCAACTTTACATACTCTTTTGGTCAAAGTCAAACTAACAATTCTTTCCACCAACAAAGAGATATTTCTTATAGCCCATGTTGACACCGGATGTACAAAAAACCTCCTTTCTTCCCATTTTATCTCTGAACATGATACTCAGCCCATATCTGACCCACAAACTACGCTCAGTTATGGTATTGATAATATTCCCCATATATATACTCATCAACTCAAACCTTCCACAATTGCTTTTCGCAACCATTGTAAACAATATTCTCTTTCCTACCCCCTTGACACTGTTTATATCAAAACTGACATGCCCCCTTCTATCGATATGCTTTTAGGCCTAAATTTCCTTTTAAATCAAAATGCGGGTCTTCTAATCACCAAAGAGGCCCTTCTTCTCTTTGATGGTTCTACCCTTACACCCACGGTTTCTACCAATGAATATCGCGCGTCACGCCGTCGCATCACCCAATCAGAGTCGGCAACTTCGCGTGGTGGAATCGTTAAGCTGACTTCCAAAACTCAAAAAACAAAACCCATTAACATTTCTTCAAACACATGCTTTGTACACGAAATCAATGTGGATTACCTCCACTTCAATTACAATATAATGAACATATTGCAGAAACTTCGAAAAAGGAACAATGAATGACTTCGCATAATAGAACCCGAACATTTTGAACATCTAATCACGGGTAAATCTTTATATTATAGTCTTGACTCAAACAATGAAATCCAACGAGATAATTAGAAATTTAGAAAAATTAGAAATCATAGCAAATGATAATCCACTTAAACATTGGAATGTTACAAAACCAATTTGTAAATTAGAAATAATTAATCCTGAAATGCGAATAGATACAGGACAGGCGAAATATACACCTAAAGATAATGAAGAATTTCTATTACACATGAAAGAATTATTAGAATATAAATTAATACAAAAATCAAATTCTCGACATTCTAGTGCAGCCTTCATTGTAAATAATCATGCCGAACAAATTAGAGGAAAAACCGAATGGTAATAAATTATAAAAGATTAAATGATAATACACATGAAGATTCTTACAAAATACCTGAAAGAGATTATTTGCTAAGTCATATACAAGATTGTACAATTTTTAGCAAATTTGATTGTAAATCAGGTTTCCACCAAATAAAAATGCATAAAGACTCAATAGAATGGACAGCCTTTTCTACGACCTTAGGACATTTCGAGTGGTTAGTAATGCCCTTTGGTTTAAAAAACGCTCCATCTGTCTTTCAAAGACGAATGGATGATATATTTTTAAAACATAAGAAATTTGCTATAGTCTATATAGATGATATTTTAGTCTATAGTAAAACACCTCAAGAACATATAAGTCATTTGAAAATAATATTTGCCGAATTTATGAATAATGGTATAATTATTTCGAAAAAGAAAATGGAAATTGGTAAACAATACATTAAATTCTTAGGAATGGAATTAGGCAATGGTACTATTAAGTTACAACCCCATATTGCCACAAAAATACATGACTTTCCTGATAAATTAACATCTATAACACAAATTCGATCATTTTTAGGCTTAGCTAATCAAGCTAGACCTTTCATACAAAACTTAGGAAAATATTTAGGACCGTTACATCATAAAACTTCATCGAATGGCGAACACGAGATGGAATAATCAAGATATTCTTCTTGTACAAAAAATTAAAAATCTTTTCTTAAATATTCCCTCATTAAGATTACCTACGGATAAGGATTATCGAATAATAGAAACCGATGGTTGTGAAGGTATTTGGGGAGCTATTTTAAAAATTAAACCATCGAACAACACCCTAAATCAATGAAGAAATCAGTAGGTATAACTCGGGAAAGTTTAGTATAAAAACATTGACCTCGTTGAATACGAAATTGAGGCCTTATTAAAAGGACTTGATTGTATGGAAATATTCTTAACAAATCGACCATTTACAATTAGAGCATTGTGAAGCCATAGTCAAGGCATATAATAATTTAAATGAAAGGAAAATACAACATAGGAGATGGGTTCTTTTAAGAAACCATTTTTATAATAGAGGATATAAAATTACAATTGAACATATAAAAGGTGTAGACAACAAAGCTGCTGATTTACTATCCGGGATACACCAAATTTTACGGGACCCTGGTTAACCACCTTTATTTTATGATTACACGGAAGATGATATGATCCGAGATCTCATACAAAGGAGTAATACAACTCCGAACAAAGCTCTCAGACTTCTCCTCTCGATAACCCCCTCACAATTATTGAATAATACTTTCTCACCACAAACACGGCGTTACGCCAAGATAATGGGAACAGTCGGTAATTCAAATACCGGTGCAGCTCGCACATTCCCTTCTTTCTCACCACACGAATTCCCTCTCCCCGAAACTATAAACTTTGGAAAACATATTCGCTCAAAAACTCTCACATGAAGTTTGAAAATAGCAATGGCTATATGATCGGTGATGAAGAGCAAATATGTTTGGACAACATATGGTACAATGCAAACAAGTGTATCACTCAACATAAAGCTATCTCGGGATTAGCCAATGCCATACACGCTGCTTTCCTATACGGACAATTGCGAACAAAGAAAGGCAAGGCGAAGTTCTACGTCGTCTACCAAGGACACAATACGGCATTTTTCTTGATTGGGAAGATGTTGCGAAGCTACAAAGGGTTATCCCACTCCTTTCTTCAAGGGATATGAGACCCTCGAACAAGCACAGATTTTTGCCAAGTCGATGATTGGCCCAACATATTACGTAGATCCAAAACTACGTAATGCTCCTCCTCAACAACCTTCTTTCTCCAACATGGCTCAGAGGAACACAACTTGTATACAATGCGAGCCAATCAAGAACAAAAACCGGGAACTCTTGGATCAAGTAGCCAATTGTTCTATGAGGATAAGCAAGTTACAAATAGAAAATGCTACAAAAGAAAGACTAATTCAGCGATTAGAAGCTTCGAACAAAAGCCTCTTAGCTGAGCTACAACTTTACAAAGCACAAGATACTCCATCAGCAAACGAAGCTCAACAAGTTGAACAAGTATCACCAGGCTCTAGCTCACAATCACCAATGGAGGCCTTCAAAACAGAAATACTTGGAGAAATAGAAGCTCTCCTCCAACAAAAATTCACACAATACGGCGGAAGCTATCGTGGGCCCATAAACCCACAGGACGAACAAGAAAGAACATTGACCCCACAAGAAGACACTGAGTATGAAATAGTACGACGAAGACACAACAAAGGAAAGTCTCCGTCAACATCACAAAATCTACTGGAAATGTAGATTGAACAAAGGGGTGATTCCCTAACCATCCGTCTCACACCCAAATGACGTTAAACTTAGGGATGGTTTTTGTGGACCTTAACAAAACCACAAGGATTTTGGCCCAATCCATAAAGGACCACATGGTTCATAGGACAACCATGTAAAACTACATAATTGTCCTTAACCCTCGATCCGGGCTACAACAGGGATCCATGCTAGTACCAAGCATGAAAAACATTGGGTAAACTAGGCCAGGCTAGTATAAAACCGGCTAACCCTGAACACGGGTTACAAAACGTAGTGTTCATCACACTTTAGCATGCTAAGGATAAAGGTATGCCAGGCAAGAACCCTGTCTGTAAAATATGGGTTACACACCTGAACCAAACCAATGTGGAAAACAGTAGTTTTATACTACATGGAATGCCACGGGGTGGTTCTTGAAGAAATACCAAATCTACGGTCCCCAGCGAAGTACAAAGCTGCATGCGTAGAGGGTGTTGCATGGGATCATTCTTTAATCATTAAAGTGACACCTCAGTGGACAATGTTGTAAATACCAAAAAGGGCTAAGGGTATTCTAGTACCCTGAAAAATGTACCTTAGTCCTTTTACTTCCATCTTTGTAGTAATTTGACAAGTGTAATAGTACATTACAACTTAGCTTAAAATGGTGACATGTGTCTTTAGGAATAGGAGGCACCCTTTGCCTATAAATAGAAGTAGTTGGTGTGAGATAAAGGAGAGGAAGGATAGCAAAAGGATGAAGGTGAAGGTGTGAAGTCTCTCTCTCTCTTCTTGGCTCTCTCTTGTATCAAGCTCTCTTGTAACATGCTTTTGAAGAAATAAAGACAAGTTTACATAATGGTATGTTTGGATCCTTTCTTCTCTACTTAGTATTTAGTTAACACTTGGGGGATCCCGAAAGGGAACCCTAAGTGGTTAAGATGTAGCTAATCTTGTGCCTGTGTTTTTATTCTTTTTCTATTAATTTCTTAGAGGAAGGATTTGAGGATGAAAGCCTACGGTGTGCTTCTATCATCTCTCTTAGGCCCCTCTAAACTTTGACATCATGCATCATCATGCACTTTATATGTATATTTACTTCTTTCATTTCTTTTTTAATTTCTTGAGGAAGGATTTGGGATGAATAGCTACGGCGTGCTTCCTTCATCTCCTAGGCCCCTCGATAATTTTTCATGCATCTCATTAGACCACATAACCATAAATGGTCGGCTCGCCGCTAAATTTGGTGAAAAGTGGTATGCATTTCATCGAAATTCCTACTCTTGTAAATTTTTGGTATTCATTTTCTTAATCTTCAAACACGTTTAATTCTGTTACAAGGATGAATCGGCATAAATTCCTCTGAAGACCAGTTTAATTTTAGAAAACTATTAAGATCTGATGTGCTAGTCCTAAATTCCAACATAAGTCCCGCTGGTGGCGGGGGCAATTGGTTGTGGGGACATTAGCTCGATAGACTTGAAAGCTAGGCATGGATGGTGACGAAGGATTGGAGTAACGCCTTTTAAAATTGTTGAAAAGATTAAATTTTTATGTGTTTTACTCTATGTCTTCACTTACCTAATAAGGATTGAGATCGTTAGGAATTGTGTATCTTATAAGTCTGTTCTAGATTTTCTTCTACCGCTCTTGAACTTCTTCAAGCGGACTCATGTTAAGGATCGATAGGAACGAACTGGTTTCATAATTTCTAAGTGCAGGAATGAGCGGGGTGACATAGCGATGAGAGCCACACACGGGGGGAGGAAAAAGTAATCTCCGTTTTTTAACCCAAGATATTTTGAAGGGGGGGGATGGGTCCAAATTAAACCTCGTCCGACCAAGAATACAACCAAGTCAAGATTGTAACCGAAAGTGAAACCTCCGGAAGGACCACACGTTACACTCCACATAGCATATGCTAGCGGTGTATTTCGCAGCCAAAGGTTTCCCCTGGCAGGACCTATTAGAAATTATGAAACCAGGTTTGTTCCTATCAGTCCTTAACATGAGTCTGGCTTGAAGAAGTTCAAGAGACTGGTAGAAGAAGAAGAGGTCTAGAACAGACTTATAAGATACACAATTCCTAACGATCTCAATCCTTATTAGGTAAGTGAAGACATAGAGTAAAACACATAAAAATTTAATCTTTTCAACAATTTTAAAAGGCGTACTCGAATCCTTCGTGCACCATCCATGCCTAGCTGAAGTCTATCGAGCTAATGTCCAGCCACAACCAATTGCCCGACGACACAAAGAAGCGGGACTTATGTTGGAATTTAGGACTAGCACATCAGATCTTAATAGTTTTCTAAATAAAACGGTCTTACAGAGGAATTTATGCCGATTCATCCTTGTAACAAGAATTAAAACGTGTTTGAAAGATTAAGAAAAATGAATACCAAAAATTTACAAGAGTAGGAATTTACAGATGAAATGCATACCACTTTTCACCAAATTTAGCGGCAGAGCCGACCATTTATGGTTATGTGGTCTAATGAGATGCATGAAAAATTATCGAGGGGCCTAGGAGATGAAGGAAGCACGACTGTAGGCTATTCATCCCAAATCCTTCCTCGAAGAAATTAAAGAAAGAAATGAAAGAAGTAAATATACATATAAAGTGCATGATGATGCATGATGTCAAAGTTTAGAGGGGCCTAAGAGAGATGATAGAAGCACGACCGTAGGCTTTCATCCTCAAATCCTTCCTCTAAGAAATTAATAGAAAAAGAATAAAAACAGAGCACAAGATTAGCTACATCTTAACCACTTAGGGTTCCCTTCGGGATCCCCCAAGTGTTAACTAAATACTAAGTAGAGAAGAAAGGATCCAAACATACCATTATGTAAACTTGTCTTTATTTCTTCAAAAGCATGTTACAAGAGAGCTTGATACAAGAGAGAGCCAAGAGAGAGAGAGAGACTTCACACCTTCACCTTCATCCTTTTGCTATCCTTCCTCTCCTTTTCTTACACCAACTACTTCTATTTATAGGCAAAGGGTGCCTCCTATTCCTAAAGACACATGTCACTATTTTAAGCTAAGTTGTAATGTACTATTACACTTGTCAAATTACTACAAAGATGGAAGTAAAAGGACTAAGGTACATTTTTCAGGGTACTAGAATACCCTTAGCCCTTTTTGGTATTTACAACATTGTCCACCGAGGTGTCACTTTAATGATTAAAGAATGATCCCATGCAACACCCTCTACGCATGCAGCTTTGTACTCGCCGGGGACCGTAGATTTGGTATTTCTTCAAGAACCACCCCGTGGCATTCCATGTAGTATAAAACTACTGTTTTCCACATTGGTTTGGTTCAGGTGTGTAACCCATATTTTACAGACAGGGTTCTTGCCTGGCATACCTTTATCCTTAGCATGCTAAAGTGTGATGAACACTACGTTTTGTAACCCGTGTTCGTGGTTAGCCGGTTTTATACTAGCCTGGCCTAGTTTACCCAATGTTTTTCATGCTTGGTACTAGCATGGATCCTGTTGTAGCCCGGATCGAGGGTTAAGGACAATTATGTAGTTTTACATGGTCGTCCTATGAACCATGTGGTCCTTTATGGATTGGGCCAAAATCCTTGTGGTTTTGTTAAGGTCCACACAAAACCATCCCTAAGTTTAACGTCATTTGGGTGTGAGACGGATGGTTAGGGAATCACCCCTTTGTTCAATCTACATTTCCAAGAGATTTTGTGATGTTGACGGAGATTTCCTTTGTTGTGTCTTCGTCGTACTATTTCATATTCAGTGTCTTCTTGTGGGGTCAATGTTCTTTCTTGTTCGTCCCGTGGGTTTATGGGCCCACGATAGCTTCCGCCGTATTGTGTGAATTTTTGTTGAAGGAGAGCTTCTATTTCTCCAAGTATTTCTGTTTTGAAGGCCTCCATTGGTGATTGTGAGCTAGAGCCTGGTGATACTTGTTCAACTTGTTGAGCTTCGTTTGTCGATGGAGTATCTTGTGCTTTGTAAAGTTGTAGCTCAGCTAAGAGGCTTTTGTTCGAAGCTTCTAATCGCTGAATTAGTCTTTCTTTTGTAGCATTTTCTATTTGTAACTTGCTTATCCTCATAGAACAATTGGCTACTTGATCCAAGAGTTCCGGTTTTTGTTCTTGATTGGCTCGCATTGTATACAAGTTGTGTTCCTCTGAGCCATGTTGGAGAAAGAAGGTTGTTGAGGAGGAGCATTACGTAGTTTTGGATCTACGTAATATGTTGGGCCAATCATCGACTTGGCAAAAATCTGTGCTTGTTCGAGGGTCTCATATCCCTTGAAGAAAGGAGTGGGATAACCCTTTGTAGCTTCGCAACATCTTCCCAATCAAGAAAATGCCGATTGTGTCCTTGGTAGACGACGTAGAACTTCGCCTTGCCTTTCTTTGTTCGCAATTGTCCGTATAGGAAAGCAAGAGATGTATGGCATTGGCTAATCCTGAGATAGCTTTATGTTGAGTGATACACTTGTTTGCATTGTACCATATGTTGTCCAAACATATTTGCTCTTCATCACTGATCATATAGCCATTGCTATTTTCAAACTTCATGTGAGAGTTTTTGAACAGAATATGTTTTCCAAAGTTTATAGTTTCTGGGGGAGAGGGAATTCTGTGTGGTGAGAAAGAAGGGAATGTGCGAGCTGCACTGGTATTTGAATTACCGACTGTTCCCATTATGCTGGCAGGTAAACGCCGTGTTTGTGGTGAGAAAGTATTATTCAATAATTGTGAGGGGGTTATCAGAGGAGAAGCTGTAGAGCTTTGTTCTGGAGTTGTATTACTCCTTTGTATGAGATCTCGGATCATATCATCTTCCTGTGTAATCATAAAATAAAGGTGGTTAACCAGGGTCCTGTAAAATTTGGTGTATCCTGGATAGTAAATCAGCAGTTTTGTTGTCTACACCTTTTATATGTTCAATTGTAATTTTATATCCTCTATTATAAAAATGGTTTCTTAAAAGAACCCATCTCCTATGTTGTATTTTCCTTTCATTTAAATTATTATATGCCTTGACTATGGCTTCACAGTCTGTTCTAATTGTAAATGGTCGATTTGTTAAGAATATTTCCATACAATCAAGTCCTTTTAATAAGGCCTCAATTTCGTATTCAACAGAGGTCAATGTTTTTATACTAAACTTTCCTGAGTTATACCTACTGATTTCTTCAGTTGATTTAGGGTGTTGTTCTGATGGTTTAATTTTTAAAATAGCTCCCCAGCCAGCTTCACAACCATCAGTTTCTATTATTCGATAATCCTTATCTGTAGGTAATCTTAATGAGGGAATATTTAAGAAAAGATTTTTAATTTTTTGTACAAGAAGAATATCTTGATTATTCCATCTGTGTTCGCCATTCGATGAAGTTTTATGATGTAACGGTCCTAAATATTTTCCTAAGTTTTGTATGAAAGGTCTAGCTTGATTAGCTAAGCCTAAAAATGATCGAATTTGTGTTATAGATGTTAATTTATCAGGAAAGTCATGTATTTTTGTGGCAATATGGGGTTGTAACTTAATAGTACCATTGCCTAATTCCATTCCTAAGAATTTAATGTATTGTTTACCAATTTCCATTTTCTTTTTTGAAATAATTATACCATTATTCATAAATTCGGCAAATATTATTTTCAAATGACTTATATGTTCTTGAGGTGTTTTACTATAGACTAAAATATCATCTATATAGACTATAGCAAATTTCTTATGTTTTAAAAATATATCATCCATTCGTCTTTGAAAGACAGATGGAGCGTTTTTTAAACCAAAGGGCATTACTAACCACTCGAAATGTCCTAAGGTCGTAGAAAAGGCTGTCCATTCTATTGAGTCTTTATGCATTTTTATTTGGTGGAAACCTGATTTACAATCAAATTTGCTAAAAATTGTACAATCTTGTATATGACTTAACAAATAATCTCTTTCAGGTATTTTGTAAGAATCTTCATGTGTATTATCATTTAATCTTTTATAATTTATTACCATTCTGGTTTTTCCTCTAATTTGTTCGGCATGATTATTTACAATGAAGGCTGCACTAGAATGTCGAGAATTTGATTTTTGTATTAATTTATATTCTAATAATTCTTTCATGTGTAATAGAAATTCTTCATTATCTTTAGGTGTATATTTCCACTCGTCTCCGTATCTATTCGCATTTCAGGATTAATTATTTCTAATTTACAAATTGGTTTTGTAACATTCCAATGTTTAAGTGGATTATCATTTGCTATGATTTCTAATTTTTCTAAATTTCTAATTATCTCGTTGGATTTCATTGTTTGAGTCAAGACTATAATATAAAGATTTACCCGTGATTAGATGTTCAAAATGTTCGGGTTCTATTATGCGAAGTCATTCATTGTTCCTTTTTCGAAGTTTCTGCAATATGTTCATTATATTGTAATTGAAGTGGAGGTAATCCACATTGATTTCGTGTACAAGGCGCATGTGTTTGAAGAAATGTTAATTGGTTTTGTTTTTTGAGTTTTGGAAGTCGACTTAACGATTCCACCACGCGAAGTTGCCGACTCTGATTGGGTGATGCGACGGCGTGACGCGCGATATTCATTGGTAGAAACCGTGGGTGTAAGGGTAGAACCATCAAAGAGAAGAAGGGCCTCTTTGGTGATTAGAAGACCCGCATTTTGATTTAAAAGGAAATTTAGGCCTAATAGCATATCGATAGAAGGGGGCATGTCAGTTTTGATATAAACAGTGTCAAGGGGGTAGGAAAGAGAATATTGTTTACAATGGTTGCGAAAAGCAATTGTGGAAGGTTTGAGTTGATGAGTATATATATGGGGAATATTATCAATACCATAACTGAGCGTAGTTTGTGGGTCGGATATGGGCTGAGTATCATGTTCAGAGATAAAGTGGGAAGAAAGGAGGTTTTTTGTACATCCGGTGTCAACATGGGCTATAAGAAATATCTCTTTGTTGGTGGAAAGAATTGTTAGTTTGACTTTGACCAAAAGAGTATGTAAAGTTGGGTGAGGTGAACATTGGAAAGTGGGAAAAGAAGCGGGGTCAGAGTTTGTAGAATATTCAGTGTTGTAGAGCTCGGTAGGCGGTGATTGAGAATGTTGTTTTAATTGTAATAAGTCAGTAATATATTGGACCTTGGATGTTAAGGTATGTAGAGTTGTGTGCATGGTTTGAATGTCAGATTTAATAGAGACGATATCAGATTCGAGGGCTGAAACGCGAGTTTGAAGTTGTGCATTATTTGATTCAATTTGTGTTAATCGAAGATCGGGAAGGTGTTGTGGGAGTCTCGTATAACTGGTGTGTTTTGGGTTGAGGTAGGTGAGAGAAGAGTTATATTTGAATATTCGGGTGTGCGTAAAAATGGAGAGGTTTTGCCAGTAAGGCAAGAGTTACAGGCTTCTTTATAACATTTGTTACATTGATACCGGTTTTGTAAAGATGGCCAAAAGCCACAGTAAAGACATCCTATTTGTAGGTTGCCTTTGTTGTTTATCCAATTATGAGAACAACTTGTCATTTAATAAATATGGTTTAAATTGATGTTGTGGAATAATTCTTCTATTGGTTTTTGTTCAAGATCTTCTTGTTCTATATCTTCCCTATCATGGATAGTAATGATACTATAAATGCTTTCGGTGTCGGAAACATCTTTATCAATTTCTAATAACGCTTGATTTGTATTTTGTACTAAATAAGCATTCTGAGTATATGTATTTTGTAGATTTGGGCAATTATTACTAAAATGTCCTGTATTGCCGCAGGTATAACACTTTAATTGTTGTTTATATGTCCGTCGAGGGTCATATCGTCGAACATGTTTATCTTGAGATAAAAATGGTTTTCGAGCGGTAGATTTTCGGATAGAGTAATTGGAATTTGTTTTTCGAGGTTTACTAGTATAGCTATTTTGGCTTTTAGTGGGATTTGTATTGTATTTAGAATTCTGGTAATTTCTATTTTGTTTAGCTTGTTTTCTATAGAATGGTATATTTCTATTGTATTGTTGTGGGACATACATTATATCGCAATAGCTATTATCACCCTTTAATTGTTTTTGTGCTAATTGGTCCGCACATTTAGCTTTGAGTGTTTCCATTATAAATTGTATTTTTATACCGAGACCGTGCATATCTCGCTTTAGTTATATGCTCAAAGCATTGTCTTTTAAAAATTTATTCCAAGCTTCGAGTATTTGTTGTCCTAATATTCCGGGTAATTTTAAGAATAGTTTGTCACTTATTTCTTTATTAAAATATAATCCAGATTTTATTCCATGATACATGTAATCATTACAAAATTGTTTAATATATCGATAATCTGTTAAAGACATTTGTTCTAATGTTTTTAAGGCATCAGCCCTCTGTGGTGTTTCCTAAATTTGGGTCTTTTCCAGTGACTAATTGGCCTACATAATTTAAGAAATTGAAGGGATTATTTCCTAGATTTATTAAATATTGATATGTGGGTTGATATTCTTGTTTAAATTTTTCCCATATCACTTTAACTGAGTCACCTAAATATGTTTCTAATCTAGCAAATAATTCTTCCGTTGTTAAATTTTCTACATTAAAATTTTTATAAATATCATTAGTAACTCTTTGTTTCCAAATAGCTATAACATGACATTCCATTTTTTGTGGATCATGATGTGTTATATTTAATATAGCTCCTTGCTCATGATTCTCGGAATATTATCGGTTCATCGGTAGGATATCTTTGTCCTCTAGATTTCCATTGTGTATTATGATTAAAATTGTTGGTATTTCCCGGTAACCAAAATATATCTTTATGTTGTGCAGATGGTCTAGGTAGATTCATTCCAGATGATCCATCTTCAGTACTCATTGTTGTATCTCGTATGTGAGTATTGTGAGGTTGATGTGAAGCACTAGCTCTAGATTCTTGTGGTTCCATATATTCATTATTTATATTATCTATAATTTCTTGTATATACTCACGTTCTGGATCTACAACATATTCCGTATTAATAATATTTGATATTTCTGATTCGAATTCTATGTCAGATTCATAGGTGATATTTGTATCGGGGGTTATAACAAGTTCTTTCTGTTTTTCTATAACCTTAAATTTGTTTTCTTGTTCTAACATATCTTTTTTACATTGTTCTTCTACTAATTTGGTAATTATTGCTATATTATTTGTTAATTTATCTAATGATTGGTGCATTTCTTTTAAAGTATTTTTGATATCCATTTTGTTTTGTTTAATCACTAATTGATTCAAAGATCGTTGTCTGTCTTAGGTTGAGTTAGGGTTGTATAATTTGTGAATTTTATTAATGTCTCTCCTTTAGCGGTTTGATACATTGAGTGTTCAGATGGAGTTATTGTCATTTGTGTATCGTTTTGCACTATTTGAGAAATGTTCCATGGTAATCCTGCATATTCAAAAGAGTCTATTTTAGGGGGTGTTATGGCTTTTACTCCTTTACTAGCCATACTTTCTACTATATCTTTTATATTTATTTTATAATTAGTGGTTGAATTTTGTATTCCGGCTCCTAAAAATCCAGTACATATTATAAGATTGTTTCTGTAAATCCTTCATATCCTTTAGTTTGGATTCCTATCTCGTATATTGTTTATAAAAGCTTCTTTATCAATTAACATATCAGGGGTGAAGAATACTAATCCTACATTATTGTTCATATCTATTTCCATTAATTGTATTATTGAATTTGTGTTTTTCCATCTAGAATCATATATTGTTACCAGGGCTTTAGTGCCTAAGTGTTTTCGAGTAAGGGATTTTATTCCAACTACAAATATTCCAGTGTGTATTAATTTAATATGCTTTGGTTTTAATAATATTTTTAATTCTTTGTCCACCATTGGTAATCTGATGGTTTGTCCTTCTAAACAACTTACAATTTCTTCGTTTTTGTGTCTTATAAATACAGTATCTCTTGGGAAGTTTCTTTGTATTATATAAGGTTTTAGGGTTTAATAGATTTAAAGCATTATTCCTAAATATTTCTATATTTTCATTTATATCTACAATTTCTGTTATTTTATTTTCTTGTGGGCTTTCAGAAGTTTTGGAGGACTGTCCTACTAGTTGTCTATTCGAAAATTTTCTTATCATTTTACTCATGATTTTTGCACGTAAAATTTAGCTAGGGGTTTTGGTTGTCTGAGTCTATCTATTCCTGTTGTCTTGTTAATATTTAGATTTTCCATTTGAGATAATATATCATTTACTGTGGTTTTCTTTGGTATTAAATCTTGTACTAAAAGCAAATCTTTGTGTAATTGTTCTAAGTTATTTAGGAGTTTTAAATGTAATAATATAATTACATTATTTTGTTTAAGGAGTATTTTATCAGTGGGTTGTCCTGGATCATATTTTGATAAGCCTTCCGTTTCTGGGTGATATTCTTTGGCTTGTTGTAAAATTTGTTGATATATCAGGTTGTCTTCCATAGCCTAATATCCTATTTGTTTAATTATCTTTTCTAAATATTCTAATTTTTCCATTATTTGATCACACCTAATATTGACTTTATCACATCTTTCGTTCAATAAATTAAATATTTCTTTATGCTTTATATGTCTATTTTGCTCTTGTTCAAAGAAAAAGATTAATTTATGTATATCCTCACTTGTTGGTAATTGTTGTAATTTTAATTGGTTTGTTACAGACATAATTTGTTCTAATTCACTTTTTATGTAATCTTGATTTTGTCTAAGTACTATTAGTTCATTTTTATAATTTTTATTTTCTTGGTCCATTTAGTAATATTCTTCGAATTATGATAATCTTCAAATAAAGTTTGTCATTTTCTTCATTTACTCTAATTATTTGTTCAAATTGTTTTAATAATATTCCAATTTCTTCAAATAATTCATAATTTTGTTGTCTAAATTCTTTTAGAAGTTTTCTTTCTTCTAGGGTAGGGCCGCGTGGTCCTAAATATCTTGGAGCGGTTAATCGATGTATACTATCATAATTATTTCTGATTTGTTGTTTCAAGATTACTATCTCATCACTTATATCTTTTTGTTTTTGGATTTCTATTTTCATTTCTTGAGTTTTTATATTTATTGTTTCGATTAAAGTTAAACTTCTATCAAATGGTTCATATCCGTAAGATATAGCTAATTTCATTTTCATATTTTCTATATTTTTATACCGTGGGGAGGTCTTCGTCAAGTTGATCGAAATAACTCGAAATCCTATGTATACAATATTTTTGTCTTATTGATCTTGTGTCTTCTTTTAATTGTATATATTGTGATAATAATTTTGAATTTGTAGATTCTATGGATGATGCTAATTTATCAAATATCGATTCTCTTATTTCACTTGGGTAAAGTTATTCCTTGACTAATAGTTTCTTCAGGGAGTTCACTAATATTTACTGCATGTTTAAAATATTCTAATAAGCTACAAAAAGCCACTTTCTTTCCGTTAGTTGTTTCACTAAGTTGTAAAGCGGCATATGTATGTGTATGTTTCTACTAGTTTTTGCATAATTTTTAGAATAATTTGTTCCAAGATGACTCATGATGCAAATTGTGCTAATTCTTTTTGTT